>NW_028234423.1:22813411-22820911 GCF_977035675.1 Penaeus japonicus | reverse complement strand
AGCTATTTAAAAAGAATACTGAATACGTTATAGATGAATAATTATGCTTAATCATAAGACTATTTTTGATCGGTCATTAAGATGATGAATTAAAAATGTGTCTCTTAACTTAAAAAAGAAAGAAAGAAAAAAATCATAAGCTTTATCTGGTATTACAAGTGATGGATATGGTGGCATGTGATTGTAAAAGGAAGCTTGTGTCAGGATTTTACTCGTAGCGACTGTGGGAATAACCCCATAGATAAATGTAGAAAAAGAGGTACAGATGAGACGTAATTGTAATGAGATGTAATTGACGCGTTTCGGCTGAATCCGTCTTCAGAAATGGATGATGGGAAAGCGATTGCATTCGGAGGGGACCATCCTCTCGGTGCGGGGGAAGAAAAAATTATACATACGCTAGAGACTAGACAAGACTAGAGACTTCTAATTAAGAGTGAAATTGCCCAATCTTGAGATGTTTATTAAGCTTCTCTTTTCTTTAAGTTAGTTTCCCAAGAAAAATAAAACTCTGAATTTGGCTCTGCATAATGAAGAGAAGCTTGTTGGTCTAAGAATGAATATTTTTACTATTTTATTTCTGGCCGACGTGGTAAGCAGGCTGGGCACAGTCATCTTTTCATGTTGTTGACATCGTCTTTAAAACGTCTCTCTCTAAGCAATTGAAGTCCTTCTTATATCACAGTTAGAACTGGATAGCATGTTTAATTCCGCTTAAAGACACACACACACAAACAAAGAAACATAAGCACATATTTACAATTTGATTATATGATACTTTGCTTCATTGTTATAGCTACTTGTTTTCACGACCCACTTTACCAAGTTTGTTTAACTGGAATTACATTACAAGTCAGTCTTGAAACTTGGGAATAAAAGAAACATTTTTATGATCATGTTGTATTCGTCATGCACAATTACCTATGTGTATAAAATCTTCTTATCAAAGCACTTTTTCCTATGACAATCCAATTGCATAAAAAAATCTTTGTTTTTGGAAACAAGGACAATCGATCTAAAGATAGATACGGCTGAGTCTTTGGTCGGTTAATGGGTGGCATTCAAAGAAGCAAACCCGAGTTACTTTTTGCTGGTACAACACCCATACTTTGTCTTCAAAGGTCAGCCTCATATTTTGACCCTCCTTTCACCGGCAGATAGCTCGCTTTTGTACCTCTGACATGTTCTCTCAAGCAGGTTTGTACCGGAGTCAGTTTTTTTTTATAAGCAACAACTCGACCCTGAAATCCAAACTATGGTTGCTCTTTTGTTTTGGATACGTAAACTTGACTTATCTTCTAGAAAATTGTCGCGTGATTCTCTGCTTTAACCGAAAGCCGAAGACAAAGGCAGAGAAAAGGTGAAAATGAAAATGAAATATATGCGTTTATTTTACATACGCTCCTATGTGCGTGTCTCTTTGCCCACGACTCTTTCTCCTTCAGTCTGTCTGTTCTCCTCCCCCCCCTCCAACTCTCTCTCTCTCTCTCACAGACACATACAGTACTTGTATGCACATATCTTTACTGATATTTCTTTTTTTTATACCATGTGTTCGTTTGTCTCTCTCTTCCTATATATATTATACATTTATCTATTATCTCTCTATTTTCTATTTCTTCTTTTACATTTTCTATCTAGTTTGTCTTTGTCTATCTGTGCATCTGTTATAAAACCAAAGGAAAAGGAAGAAGAAAAAGTGATAATGCGAAATATAAAACTTTCTTAAGAAGGCAAGATAAAAACCCACTTTATTCTTTATTTAAGAGGGAACGACTGTTTGGTCGGAAACAATCTCTCTTTTTTTCTTCCTCTCTCCTTCCCTTGCTTCCGTTTCTCTCTCTTTCTCTCCCCTTTCCATCTCTCATTCACTCTTCTGTTTTCTTCCCTCGTTCTCTCTTTCGCTTTCTTTTCCCTCCTTCGTTCCCTCTCTTTCTACACATTTATTGCTAAAATGTATTTATTGGTAAAGATGTATTTAGTTAAGCCCCTTTTCAAAACAGCTTCAATCTAGAATATATATAAAGATTTGCCTTAATACAAAGTTCTATTATAATTAAAGGTAGCTTAGTTAAAGTAAGTGACTATCACCTTTTATTGCATATAACCGTCCATATACTAATATTCATATGTCAAACTCCTTTGGCACTGTGTCTTTCGCGCGAGAGGAATCTGCAGGGCGAGGGTCGCTCTTGTGATGTAGTGTCCTCTTCTCTACTGTTGTTTGAAGGATGTGAGGCGTGGCACGTCGTTCTGCTAGGCCTTGTGCAACAATGTGAGTCCTGCCACATATCTGCCACACATCCGTCTCAACCCTTGGGGAATCTGGCCACGGTTGAGATATGATCCTTTTTTTTCTAGTACGGTCTTGAGTCTTATCCAGTAGATTGAGATGGGTTCCTTTGGCTCCGTCCCATACTTACTCCATGACTGAGCTTTATTGTGATTTGTAAATGTGTCTGGTATTCTCAAGGTTGAGACTAAAGGCGTTGCCACACTTGCCTATTTTCCATCGTTTTTTTTCAATTTAAAAAAATTGTCAGTTTTTTGAGGCGCGTAGTCACACTAGGAGCCATCGGCTTAGTAATGCGATACTCGCATCGCATTTGTAAACAATGGCGCCGAACAAGCGATAGTGCGCGGTTATGCTAGACTTTAGCAGTTTTAGCAGATGCTGAGCGTAACAAGAAAAAACAATAAAATATTCTAATTCAAGTATTCTTCTGAAGGGCCTGTGTCCATCCACAGTCCATTGTGTTTCAAAACTGGAGGAAAAATAGCGCGCTCTGCGGCTGACGGATGTAAACAATGAAGTCGAGCACTTAAAACAAATTTTATATATGGAAATAAAATTTAGATTTACATATTTCTCTTTGTCAATTTTAAGCTACAAATAAGAGAAGTAAATTTCATTATATTTGAATATTCTTAATGATTTAAAACAAATACGAACATTTAAAAATATAGTTCTTGATTTGATTACACTTGGCCAATAGGACGACGGGAATGTTTCACGCGGAAACTCGGAATTATCGTCTGACTAGAAAGATGCCAATTCGCTCAAAAATTGACGGAAAAGTGCTAGTGTGACAGTGCCTTAACGATTCTTTGTAAAGTTCCGTTGTTTTTGAGAGGCTATCTTCTTTAATGACTTTCTGTGAGGAGAAAACTGAGAGTAATAACTACATTAATTCCGAGGATCTTGATCTCAGACTCGCTCTTCCATAGTTTATTATTCATTCCAGATGTGTTAATTGCACTTACAAAACTTGTCGTCTTGATGTGATTAACCTGTATCTGAAAGGAACAGCTTTGCTTGACTTGTTCGCAGGACTGACTCTAGCGCCACATGCTAGGCAACCTAGATGGGTTTCATTTCAGAGCGAAGGAATTTTGCCTAACGTAACGTAACGCGTCCCGCTCTCTTTCATTCACTTATTATAATACTTGGGTCAATTTATGTTCTAGATTTTTATTTTATTTTACTATCATGTTGGGTTAATAATGTTTATCAATGATAAAGCAGGCTAGAATTGTATTGTGAGCAAATATACATTTCCGTGTGCGTGTATTTTCGTAAATAAATCTGAAAGAAATAACCAAATGAAAATAACACAAAATATGGGGATAGCAGACACTGCACTGCACATCACCTTCCTCATATAATTTTGCCTATATGTCCTGCAACGCCGGTATTTAGAGCTAAAGATCGGAATCTTGCTGTGTCATCGCTCTCCGAAGATAGTGCTTAGTAGCCACTGTGGATTGGCGCCCTTATCTAAGGCTTAACTTCCTGCTGGTGCGAGGAGAGAGTGGTGCCATCTATGTTTGGGATGTTAAACATAACCTCTTTTGTTGATTATTAGGACACTTATTGTAATCATTACAATTGCCACTAGATACAGTTATTACTCATCGTGACCCACTCTTCCATAACGTCAAATATGCCATCATCAGGCCAAAAATTTGTTTGGCATGTTTGTCATGAAACCCGTTCATAACAGAATTATAAGATCTGTAAGATGAACAAGAGATGGCTTGTTGCAGAGATGTTGTTAAGTTTCGCATAGCTGCGGTGGACTCGACATATGTAACTCTCTGCGGGATTTGGTCTTGAAACAGAGTAAAGGTCCCAACAGACTCCCTTGAGGGACACCATCAGATGAAGGATAGTCTTTTGATGCTTCTGCTTTCTGGTTTTCTGGTAGATTTCCCGTTATTCTGTTTTGTTGGTAGACTATTGTGCCAGACAACAAATTCTCCTGCAATGTCTTGTGCGATGACTCTTGTCTCATATCCTTGGTCCAAGTGCAAGTTCCAAGCACTTGAAAGCACTGATATCAAATCTGAAGATTCTTAAGATCCTCAAGAAACGAAGATACGCGACAATAATTCTTGGGGAAATTCCTACCGTCTTTTTATGGGATGGAAGAATCCTGTTTCTTTTACACGCGGAGGTGCTCAGACCATTATTATAACAGGCGGGGTTAGCTTAATCTGGTCCAACTGATTTTCCTGTGACGAGGATTTTTGAATATAGCTTTCATTGATGACAATCTTTTTGATTTGAGTGACCTTGGTTCTGTTCTTGCTATATATATATATATATATATATATATATATATATATATATATATATATATATATATAATTTATATATATGTATATACTATGAAGTTAGTGTATCTAGATACTAACAATTCACACAGACTAAGAGTTGGCAATTATACATGAAACAAGTTATCACGTCAGTAGCAATATATCATAAATCATGATATACATATAACACCATATACAAATACAATGATTTACGATAGAGACGCAAAGGGTAAACACTACGACATACAAGCAATACTAATAATTAAACGAATGATATATAAATATCAATGAACACTAAGATAACACGTGAAATTATTTCCGTATTATGAATGAACGTCAAGCAAAGACTGAGACCCGTCTACCTGTGACAGTCGGTCAGACTCCCTGTCTCCTGTCACTCACTCACTCCTTCTATGAGTGTGAGTGGAAATAATATTGGCATCCTAATTTATAACAAATTTCCCTTAATTAGGGCGCGAGTGTGCAGGGGTTAAGATAAAGTTAATCTGGCAAAAACACGTTTTAAAACACCCTGTGGACTCATTTCAAATACCCAGCGGAGAGGAGCCGAGAGCTTCACTCGCTGCTGTTGCTCCTTGCCCGCACGTGGATGGAATTAGTGTTGTGATATATACTGTATTTTGGCCTTAATTCATTGATGTATTTTTATTATCAATAATTATTTTGTGAATAATCAGGCTTTAGATTTCACTTGCTGTCGTTACTATCAGATCGATAAAAAAAAAAAAAAAAAAATCTAGGAAGCCGATGACAGGTGACAGGTCGGTGCCGGTCAATGGCTAGCCATTGGAGACAATTTAATAAAACTCAAAACCATTCTTCCTCACATATTACATAATGACATAAATTGACCAGTAAAGGGCTAGGATTGTACTATATCATATTGTTATTGTGAAAGAAATCAAGTTGTAACAGCAACAGACTAGTAGATGCCTTATGTGACATGATTTTTTTGTTTATGTATTTAATTAGCTGTTATTTCGGTCTAAGCTTCTTTTTTCTTTTTCTTTTTTAGGATAATCACTTGTCTCACCGTTTCGCATAGCTTCGCTGGACTTAAGTTCATCAACATATGTAACTTTCTGCGGGATTTGGTCTTGAAACAAGGTAAGGGTCCCAGCAGACTCCCTTGAGGGACACCATCAGATGAAGGATAGTTTTCTGATGCTTCTGCTTTCTGGTTTTCTGGTAGATTTCCCGTTATTCTGTTTTTTTGGTAGACTATTGTGCCAGACAACAAATTCTCCTGCAATGTCTTGTGCGATGACTCTTGTCTCATATCCTTGGTCCAAGTGCAAGTTCCAAGCACTTGAAAGCACTGATATCAAATCTGAAGTTTCTTGATACGCGACAATAATTCTACGGGAAATTCCTACCGTCTTTTTATGGAATGGAAGAATCTATTCTTTCTTTCTTTTCTTGTTTCTTTTACACACGGAGGTGCTCAGACCATTATTATAACAGGCGGGGTTAGATTAATCTGGTCCGAATGATTTTCCTGTGACAAGGATTTTTTAACATGGATTTCATTGATGACAATCTCTTTAATTTCAGTGACTTTGGTTCTGTTCTTCCTATATGTATATTTGTTTATATATATATATATATATATATATATATATATATATATATATATAATTTATATATATGTATATATAAATATATATGTATGTATGCATATATATATATTTTATATATATGTATATATACTATGAAGATAGTGTATCTATTCACATAGACTAAGAGTTGGCGATTATGCATGAAACAACTTACCACGTCAATATCAATATATTATAAATCATGATATACATATAACACCATAAACAAATACAATGATTTACGATACAGACACAAAGGATAAACATTGCGACATACAAGCACTACTAATAAGTAAACGAATGATATATAAATATCAATGAACACTAAGATAACACGTGAAAATATTTCCGTATTATGAATGAACGTCAAGCAAAGACTAAGACCCGTCTACCTGTGACAGTCGGTAAGACTCCCTGTCTCCTGTCACTCACTCACTCCCTCTATGAGTGTGACTGAAAATAATATTGGCATCCTAATTTATAACAAATTTCCCTTTTGCTTGATTATTGTCTTGAAAAAGGAGATCAAGGATTAATGGCCTTAATTAGGGCGCGAGTGTGAAGGGGTTAAGATAAACATAATCTGACAAAAACACGTTTTAAAACACCCTGTGGACTCATTTCAAATACCCAGCGGAGAGGAGCCGAGAGCTTCACTCGCTGCTGTTGCTCCTTGCCCGCACGTAGATGGAATTAGTGTCGTAATATACATTGTATTTTGGTTTGAATTCATTGTTGGTATTTTTATTATCAATAATTATTTTGTGAATAATCAGGCTTTAGATTTCACTTGCTGTCGTTACTGCCAGATCGATTAAAAAAAAAATATAATAAATAGATAAAAAAAAAGATAAAAAAAAAAAAAAAAATCTAGGAAGCCGATGACAGGTGACAGGTCGGTGCCGGTCACGGGTTAGCCATTGGAGACAATTCATAAAACTCAAAGCCATTCTTCCTCACATGTTATATAATGACATGAATTGACAAGTAAAGGGCTAGGATTGTACTATATCGTATTTTTATTGTGAAAGAAATCATTTAACGGATAGAGACAAGTAGATGCCTTATGTGTCATGATTTTTTTGTTTATGTATTTAATTATCTGTTATTTCGGTCTAAGCTTCTTTTTTCTTTTTCTTTTTTAGGATAATCACTTGTCTCACCTCACCCCTTTGCAAAAAAACGGGAGGGTTAATTAACGTATTAGGGTTAGAAACATTACTTGGCAATTGTGTGTAAATTATCGGTTATGTAAATTAGATTTGTTTTCTTCCTTGCCAAT
>NW_028234423.1:22798411-22808411 GCF_977035675.1 Penaeus japonicus | reverse complement strand
ATCATTTATGTTATTGACATCGTCCATAAAACGTCTCTCTCTAGGCATTTTAAGTCCTGCTTGTATCACACTTAGAACTGAATAGCATGTTTAATTCCGCTTAAAGACAGACACACACACTCACACAAACATAAGCACATATTTACAATTATATGATACTTTGCTTCATTGTTAGAGCTACTTACTTTCATGACCCACTTTACCAAGTTTGTTTAACTGGAATTACATTACAAGTCAGTCTTCTTGAAACCTGGGAATAAGAGAAACATTTTTATGATCATGTTGTATTCGTCATGCACAATTACCTATATGTATAAAATCTTCCTATCGAAACTTTTTCTTAGACAATCCAGTTGCAAAGAAAAAAAAAATCTTAGTTTTGGAAACAAGTACAACCGATCTAAAGATAGATACGGCTGAGTCTTTGGTCGGTTAATGGGTGGCATTCAAAGAAGCAAACCCGAGTTACTTTTTGCTGGTACAACACCCATACTTTGTCTTCAAAGGTCAGCCTCATACTTTGACCCTCCTTTCACCGGCAGATAGCTCGCTTTTGTACCTCTGACATGCTCTCTCAAGCAAGTTTGTACCGGAGTAATTTTTTTTTTTTTTTTTTTTATCAGCAACAACTCGACCCTGAAATCCAAACTATGGTTGCTCTTTTGTTTTGGATACGTAAACTTGACTTATCTTCTAGAAAATTGTCGCGTGATTCTCTGCTTTAACCGAAAGCCGAAGACAAAGGCAAAGAAAAGGTGAAAATGAAAATGAAATGTATTCGTTTATTTTACATACGCTCCAATGTGCGTGTCTCTTTGCCCGCGACTTTTTCTCCTTCAGTCTGTTCTTCTCCCCCCCACCCACCCCCAAACTCTCTCTCTCTCTCTCGCGGACGCATACAGTACATGTATGCACATCTTTACTGATTTTTTATACCATGTATTCGTTTGTCTCTCTTCCTATATATATCATACATTTATCTATTATCTCTCTATTACATATTTCTTCTTTTACATTTTCTATCTATTTTGTCTTTGTCTATCTGTGCATCTATTAAACCGCAAGTCAAAGGAAAAGGAAGAAGAAAAAGTGATAATGCGAAATATAAAACTTTCTTAAGAAGTAAGATAAAAACCCACTTTATTCTTTATTCAAGAGGAAACGACTGTTTGGTCGGAAACAATCTCTCTTTTTTTCTTTCTCTCTCCTTCCCTTGCTTCCGTTTCTCTCTCTTTCTCTCCCCTTTTCATCTTCCATTCACTCTTCTGTTTTCTTCCCTCGTTCTCTCTTTCGCTTTCTTTTCCCTCCTTCGTTCCCTCTCTTTCTACACATTTATTGCTAAAATGTATTTATTGGGAAAGATGTATTTAGTTAAGCCCCTTTTCAAAACAGCTTCACTCTAGAACATTTGCCTTCATACAAAGTTCTATTATAATTTAAATGTAGCTTAGTTAAAGTAAGTGACTATCACCTTTTATTGCATATAACCGTCCATATACTAAAATATTCATATGTCAAACTCCTTTGGCACTGTGTCTTTCGCGCGAGAGGAATCTGCAGGGCGAGGGTCGCTCTTGTGATGTAGTGTCCTCTTCTCTACTGTTGTTTGAAGGATGTGAGGCGTGGCACGTCGTCCTGCTAGGCCTTGTGCAACAATGTGAGTCCTGCCACATATCCGTCTCAACCCTTGGGGAATCTGGCCACGGTTGAGATATGATCGTTTTTATTTTTTTTATTTTTTTATACGGTCATCTCATCTCAATCTTATCCAGTAGATTGAGATGAGTTCCTTTGGCTCCGTCCCATACTTACTCCATGACTGAGCTTTATTGTGATTTGTAAATGTGTCTGGTATTGTCAAGGTTGAGACTAACGATTCTTTGTAAAGTTTCGTTGTTTTCGAGAGGCTATCCTCTCTAATGACTTTCTGTGAGGAGAAAAGTGAGAGTAACAACTACATTAATTCCGAGGATCTTGATCTCAGACTCGCTCTTCCATAGTTTATCATTCATTCCAGGTGTGTTAGTTACACTTCGAAACACTTGTCGTCTTGATATGATTAACCTATATCTGAAAGGAACAGCTTTGCTTGACTGGTTCCCAAGACTGACATTAGTGCTACCTACTAGGCAACCTAGATGGGTTTTATTTCAGAGCGAAGGAATTTTGCCTTACGTATCGTAACTTTTCCCGTTCTCTTTCATTCCCTTATTATAATACTCGAGTCATATTTATGTTCGAGATTTTTTATTTTTATTTTACTATCACGTTGGGCTTATAATGTTCATTAATGATAAAGCAGACTAGTATTGTATTGTAAGCAAACATATATTTCCGTGTGCGTGTTCTCTCGTAAATAAATCTGAAAGAAATAACCACCCCAAATGAAAATAAAACAAAATATGGGGATAGCAGACACTGCACATGGTCTAGATCACCTTCCTCTTATAATTTTGCCTATATATCCTGCAACGCCGGTATTTAGAGCCAAAGATCGGAATCTTGATGTGCTATCGCTCTCTGAATATAGTGCTTAGCAGCAACTGTGGATTGCCGCCCTTATTTAAGGCTTACTTCCTGCTTCCTGGAGAGAGTGGTGCCATCTTTTGTTGATTATTAGGACACTTATTGTAATCATTATTACAATTGCCACTAGATACAGTTATTACCCATCGTGATCCACTCTCCCCTAACGTCAAATATGCCATCATCAGACTAAAAATCTGTTTGGCATGAAACCCGTCCATAACAGAATTATAAGATCTGTAAGGTGAACAAGAGATGGTTTGTTGCAGAGATGTTGCTAAGTTTCGCATAGCTTCGCTGGACTTAAGTTCATCAACATATGTAACTCTCTGCGGGATTTGGTCTTGAAACAAGGTAAGGGTCCCAGCAGACTCCCTTGAGGGACACCATCAGATGAAGGATAGTCTTTTGATGCTTCTGCTTTCTGGTTTTCTGGTAGATTTCCCGTTATTCTGTTTTGTTGGTAGACTATTGTGCCAGACAACAAATTCTCCTGCAATGTCTTGTGCGATGACTCTTGTCTCATATCCTTGGTCCAAGTGCAAGTTCCAAGCACTTGAAAGCACTGATATCAAATCTGAAGTTTCTTGAGGAGATCCTCAAGAAACGAAGATACGCGACAATAATTCTACGGGAAATTCCTACCGTCTTTTTATGGAATGGAAGAATCCTGTTTCTTTTACACACGGAGGTGCTCAGACCATTATTATAACAGGCGGGGTTAGCTTAATCTGGTCCGAATGATTTTCCTATGACGAGGATTTTTGAATATAGCTTTCATTGATGACAATCTTTTTGATTTGAGTGACCTTGGTTCTGTTCTTGCTATATATATATATATATATATATATATATATATATATATATATATATATATATATATATATATATGTATATATATATATATACATATATATATATATATATATATATGTATATATATATATAACTTATATATATGTATATACTATGATGTTAGTGTATCTAGATACTAACAATTCACACAGACTAAGAGTTGGCAATTATACATGAAACGTTATCACGTCAATATCAATATATCATAAATCATGATATACATATAACACCATATACAAATACAATGATTTACGATACAGACACAAAGGATAAACGCTACGACATACAAGCACTACTAATAATTAAACGAATGATATATAAACATCAACGAACACTAAGATAACAACACGTGACAATATTTCAGTATTATGAATGAACGTCAAGCAAAGACTGAGACCCGTCTACCTGTGACAGTCGGTCAGACTCCCTGTCTCCTGTCACTCACTCTTTCTCTATGAGTGTGAGTGGAAATAATATTGGCATCCGAATTTATAACAAATTTCCCTTTTGCTTGATTATTGTCTTGAAAAAGGAGATCAAGGATTAATGGCCTTAATTAGGGCGCGAGTGTGCAGGGGTTAAGATAAAGTTAATCTGGCAAAAACACGTTTTAAAACACCCTGTGGACTCATTTCAAATACCCAGCGGAGAGGAGCCGAGAGCTTCACTCGCTGCTGTTGCTCCTTGCCCGCACGTGGATGGAATTAGTGTTGTGATATATACTGTATTTTGGCCTTAATTCATTGATGTATTTTTATTATCAATAATTATTTTGTGAATAATCAGGCTTTAGATTTCACTTGCTGTCGTTACTGCCAGATCGCTTAAAAATTAATAATAATAAAAAAAATAATAATAATAAAAAAAAAGATAAAAAAAAAAAAAAAAAAAAAAAAAATCTAGGAAGCCGATGACAGGTGACAGGTCGGTGCCGGTCAAGGGTTAGCCATTGGAGACAATTCATAAAACTCAAAGCCATTCTTCCTCACATGTTATATAATGACATGAATTGACAAGTAAAGGGCTAGGATTGTACTATATCGTATTTTTATTGTGAAAGAAATCATTTAACGGATAGAGACAAGTAGATGCCTTATGTGTCATGATTTTTTTGTTTATGTATTTAATTAGCTGTTATTTCGGTCTAAGCTTCTTTTTTCTTTTTCTTTTTTAGGATAATCACTTGTCTCACCTCACCCCTTTGCAAAAAATCGGGAGGGTTAATTAACGTATTAGGGTTAGAAACATTACTTGCCAATTGTGTGTAAATTATCGGTTATGTAAATTAGATTTGTTTTCTTCCTTGCCAATATTGGTGTTTTTTTATTTTTTTTTATTAGTACATGAACTATATAGTAAATTACTTGAACATTTCTGGGAGGGAAATGTAACAGAATTATCTTTGTATACTTATTGCTTGTTGATATTAGTGATTAAGATATTATGCTCCTCCCAGCTTTGTCAGAATCTTCCTGAAATAAAAAAGATGATAAATCATATTATGGCTCCGCGGGACACAACATCCATTAGTGATAAGTTAAGCTTGGATTTGCTGTTTTTTCCATACTTAATTACTTCCTTTTATTAGTTCGCTTACCACATAAATTCTGAAGAATAAAAGTTTCAGATAAAGGCTTAGGATCTTGCCCTTTCAGTAAGTAGAGTCAGGGATTGGATATTAACTATTTTAGAAGAAAACAAACAACCTGACGATCTATCTATCTATCTATCTATATATATATATATATATATATATATATATATATATATATGTGTGTGTGTGTGTGTGTGTGTGTGTGTGTGTGTGTGTGTGTGTGTGTGTGTGTGTGTGTGTGTGTGTTTATGTGTGTGTGTGTGTCTGTGTGTGTGTGTGTGTCTGTGTGTGCGTGTGTGTGTATGTCTGTGTGTCTGTGTGTGTGTGTATATGTATGCGTAAGTATGTATGAGTAATACCAAAAATCTAATGAGAAAATGATATAGTGGCTCAATCTAATATTAATAATGCGTCGAGGATCACCCAACAAAAAGTTGCAGCTCTGTTTTTATTCGTGTATGATAGCCATTTCACATCAACTCAAACTGAAATAAGCTTCCGAACAATTTTCCAGAAGGACACTTTCCAAAAAAACATACACAAAAAACTCGAAAGCATTATTTGTTCAACAGTCTAACCAAATTACTCTTCACATGCATATCAAATAAGTTTCCTTCGCTGGCTCCTAAGATGAACCAAAATAAGAACATCCGTAATATTCCTTGAACCTTGAAAGTTTCATCAGAATAAACATCTCTTTTATATTATGCTCTCTTACAAACATATACACAAACCTCAAGAAGCTACCTAATGTTTATACATCATCCATTTATATTGTAATATGAATCATGAGTAATATGATTCATAAACTTAATAACCATGAAAATCTATGGCAATTTACAGCGCTTCAAAAATATGCCACGTGATATTATAATGATAATTATTATCATTGTTATTTTTATTGCTATTATTGTTGTCATGATTATCATAATTTTATATTGATGTTGTTCTTATTATTATCAATATCATTTATATCTTTACAATTATCATTATTATTGTTGTTGTTGTTATCATTATCATGACTATCAACAACTACAAAAACAATGTTATTGATAATGATGATAATCGTAATATCAAACATGATAATAATGCAAATGATGATAATGATAATAACAACAATAACAATAGCAAAAACCACTATAGGAAGCTCAATAATGAAGATAATAGTAATGATAATAACAACAAAATAAAAATTGTAATAATAAAAAAGAGTACTTGTAACAACAAAAGAAAAAGACAAAGGATTATAGATATCATCAGCCCTGTTCGTTTTCCTGAAACTGGAAGAGGGAGAGGCGTCCCCCCCCCCATCGCCGGCGGGCAAAGAAACGCATCAAGCCCTCATGGAAGCTCATTGCGGGTCAAAACTATATTTTGGGATATTCTTTCAAACACAGTATTTTTCTAGAACTGCATATTTGCTTTCTTTCTCTCTCTCTCTCTCTCTTTCTTTTTCACTTCCCTCTCTCTCTCATCCTTTCTAACTTCCTCTAGCTCTCTCTGTCCGTAATTTCCCTCCTACACACACACTCACTCACACACAAACGCGTGCATACTCTCTCTCTCACACACACAAACACACACACACATATAAATACAACTACATATATATTTATATATACTTATATAAATATTTATGTATATACAAATATATGTGATGAGTATAAGATGTGTCCCTACTACGACCTGTTTGTGTAAAAGGTATGTATCCCAAATACTGACACTAATTTGTGTGATGGGCATGACGGGTCCCGTCCCTGGCACCCGAATATGTGGCGAGCAGAGATTGATCTAATTCCCACACATAATATATAAAGGGATGATGTTAAACACGGTAGCTAAAACATTAACAATATATTATAAATCAAGATATATATATAACATTATTTACAAGGGGGCACGATATATACACGCAAGGGGGAAGCTAAGCCTATCGCAAAGCTAATAATACCTGAGCTATAGTTATGTCAATAACACTAATGAAAACACAGACAATGCACAGTATATGAAATAAGTCACTAAAGGCACTAGACACAACTCAACCTGGAATCCTTGAGGAGGAGGTCCTCTCGACTTGAAGGTCGAACTATTTCTGTCTAAATCTATCTATGACATATTTTGAGCAGAGATCCTGGGTCACTTGGAGGGGTAACGGTGACTCTTTCTCATTGGGCAGGGAGCTGCCCGACCCGGCTATGATTGGCCAACGCGGTAATGACCAATTCTTGGAATGAGGTCAACTGGTCCGAATGCCCAAGGATGATGCAGCTCGGGACCTAGGGAGAAATATTATCAAGAGGGAGTCACTAAAATCATATAACATGGAAGTTTAAGTTTTATAATATTATAATTCCTTTCATTTATAGTAGTATATAAATTCGTATACAAATAAGACCTTGATATATAGATATATATATATATATATATATATATATATATATATATATATATATATATATATGTGTATGCATATATATGTATATATAAAATATATATATATATATATATATATATATATATATATATATATATATATATATATATATATAAATTATATATATATATATATATATATATATATATATTATATATATATATGTATATATATATATATATATATATATATATATATATATATATAATATATATATATATATATACATTTTTAATATACATACATATATATATATATATATATATATATATATATATATATATATATATATATACTTATATACATATATATATATTTATATGCATTTATATGTGTGTGTATAATCATATATATATATATATATATATATATATATAATAATAAATATATATATATATATATATATATATATATGTATGTATCAACACAAATTTCCACCTCCAAGGCCTGCTTCAGTCACTTAATTCAGATCCCGTGCACCAAGACAGCATCGCCCTGCCTCCTTATAGTTGCTGTGTGAGTGTGCGTGTGTATGTGTGTATGGAGTTGGGGGTAGGGTCTCCATTACATGTAAACAGTTGGGCAGATGTGCGTGAGTGTGTGTGTATGTTAAGGGGTGTGTGCATTTATGTGTGTATGTTGATTTATTTAAGAGGTGTTGTGTCTGTTCATATTTGTGTATTAAATGCAATCATGAAACAACTGGTTGTGTCTCACTCTGTAGAATCATTTTTGTTGAGTTAACAATTTTTGAATCCAATATGAAAAAGGTAATGTCATGACGATTTTCAGCTTCGCTGTATTTCCATTTTTTTTCTCTCTCTGTCACCCAATCTCTTTGTCTATCTCACTTTATATCCCATTATATATGTCTCTCTATATCTATTTATCCTCTCTTACTGTCTCTCTTCCTCTCTGTCTGTTTCTATCTCTCTTTCTTTGTCTTTATCTTTCTCTTTATCTCTATGTCTTCCTCTCTCTCTCTTTCTCTATATCTTTATATTTTCTCTTTCTTTCTCTGTCTTCCTTTCTCTCTCTCTCTATCTCTCCCCATCTCTGTCTCTGTCTTTCTCTCTATCTATATATTTTCCTGTTTCTCTCTCTTTCTTAATTTCTATCTTTCTCTCTATCTGTACCTTTTCTCTTTATCTCTCTGTCTTCCTCTGTCTCTCTCTCTTTTTCTATCTATTTTTTTTTTATTTTGTTTCTTTCTGTCTTCCTCTCTCTCTCTCTCTTTCTGTCTCTCTCTGCCTCTCTCTGCCTTTCTCTCTATCTTTATATTTTCTCTTTCTTTCTCTGTAATCCTGTTTCTCTCTCTCTCTGTCTTTCCGTCTCTCTTTCTCTGTCTTTTAGTCTCTCTCTCTCTCTCTCTCTCTCTCTCTCTCTCTCTCTCTCTCTCTGTCTTCCCGTCTCTCTCTCCCTCTCCTCTTCCCCTCATCAGGGCACGAAAAGCCTAGTCATCTCGGAGACCGGTCGAGCGAGAGAACAGAAGCCCCGCTCGCGTGACTTCCGCTTGCCCTTCTCATTCCTTCCTTAACCGGACGTCGGTCCCAGTTACGACCCGCGTTTTATTTCGCTCGCGTGGAGAGAGACGAGGAATGGAACAGGAACTGGAGAAGTCGATAGAGGAGGAGCAGGCCTGAAAAGAGAGGGATTTTATTCATGGTCTGCTCAATCACGAGGGAGAGTTATGGTCTGAAAGTTATTTTACTGTCGGTTGTGATAAGGGTGGTGATGATGGTAGGGAAAGTGGGGATGATGATGATATTAATAATGATGAGGATGATTACACTAATGATGATGATGGTGAGGTTGCACTCAGAGGGTATAATTTTTTATTGTGATAATAACGAAGCTTTTATCAGGATGATAATGATAATGATTATATATACAATAATACCTACATAATGACTACACTAATAATGACGATGATAATGAAGCACTCAGAGGGTCTCAACCTTTATCATGTCTCCTCTGACACACAAACACACACACACACAAACATACACACACACACACACACACAAAATCCCTATAGAATACATAAGTTTACCACAAAAATAAAAGAAAGAGAATTCCACAGTAAGTTTATATTCCGCAATGGATCAGACAGACTATGAATAACTTAATTTCAATCTGGATTCAAACGCGAATTCAGTTCACAAGTTAGATCTAACTGGTTTCTCCATGGGCCATGGGCTGCAAACCCATGAATTTTCATGACTTCCATCGGTAGCATTTCGCTTAATCCAACTAACAAATCGAGAATACTCAACCTTATATTTCGTTGGATAATGCTGATATTAATAGTAATGAAGATGTTGTTAAGGGTGTCTATTGTTGTAATTATCATACTCATCATTGTTATATTATTAACAATATTGTTTAATTGTAAAGGTTATTATCACCAACATCATCAGTCATATTATTACTATCATCATCAGTAATGAAACATGTATATTTATTATATATATATATATATACATATATATATATATATATATATACATATATATATAAACATATATATAAATATATATATATATATATATAAATAATATATAATATATAATATATATATATAATATATA
>NW_028234423.1:22783411-22785911 GCF_977035675.1 Penaeus japonicus | reverse complement strand
TTACTATGTTATGTAAATGCAATATATCACACTAGGGGGATATTGATAAAATTCCAATGCAAGTTTGACATCAACGATTCCTACATCTCTTTTGAAGTATTTAAACTTGTTTTCTATGTTTGCATTCGATTCATTACACAGTAATACAAAAACACATCTGTACCTTTCAATGTAACGTCTTTGTTATTTTTGTCTTTTCAATGTAACATCAATGTCTTCCTTATTATTGTTAGTTCAATGTAAGTCAATGTCTTTTTTTCTTTTCTTTTATTATCTTTTTCGAGTATTGAAAGGTATGATTTTGTGGATAAATTTTCATGGCAAGAACTTTTCGTGGAGACATCTCAAAGCAAGACCTTCTGCATTATATATCGAAGTGTAAAAATATGGAATAATTTACCGGTTTTACTCCGCGACCAAACACTCGGCGTCAGAAAGCTTTAGAAAAATCTAATCTCATGATATCAGTCATCATTGTGCTGAACATTTTCTCTCTTTCTCTTACTCTCTCTTCTCTCATTCTCTCTCTTTCTCCTTCCCCCTCTCTTTATCTCCTTCTCTCCCTTCCACCCCCTTTCTCTCTCTCTCTTTCTCACTCTTTGTCATTCTCCTTCCCTCCCTTCTCTCTCTCTCTCTCTTTTTCTCTCTCTCTCTCTCTTTCTCACTCTTTCTCCTTCTCCTTCCCTCCCTTCTCTCTCTCTCTCTCTCTCTCTCTCTCTCTCTCTCTCTCTCTCTCTCTCTCTCTCTTTCTCATTCTCCTTCCCTCCCTTCTCTCTCTCTCTGTGTGTCTCTCTGTCTCTTTCCTTAAGCCTCCGTCACGGTCTCCCTTCGTCAAATAATTGGGCTTCAGTCTGGTTCACCATCTGCCGCGCCATCTCGCCCTGTGCGTGACGTCATCAAGGCAGCTGAGTCTGACGCATTTGTTGGCAAATTGATATTTTTTTCCGCCTTCGCGTTTTACTTGTTTCTCTCTCTCTCTCTCTCTCTCTCTCTCTCTCTCTCTCTCTCTCTCTCTCTCTCTCTCTCTCTCTCTCTCTCTCTCTCTCTCTCTCTCTTTCTTTGTATAGCAATATTGGCTTACTTTTTCTTTTATATTTATAGCTCATTGTATATATATATGTGTGTTGTATGTATGTGCATATACGCAGTGCATATAAAGCCTACACATTTATAAATATCAGCTGTCGCATATACATCCTACACGTGCATGAATATCAGCTGTCGCATATACATCCTACACGTGCATGAATATCAGCTGTCGCATATACATCCTACACGTGCATGAATATCAGCTGTCGCATATACATCCTACACGTGCATGAATATCAGCTGTCGCATATACATCCTACACGTGCATGAATATCAGCTGTCGCATATACATCCTACACGTACATGAATATCAGCTGTCGCATATACATCCTACACGTGCATGAATATCAGCTGTCGCATATACATCCTACACGTGCATGAATATCAGCTGTCGCATATACATCCTACGCGTGCATGAATATCAGCTGTCGCATATACATCCTACACGTGCATGAATATCAGCTGTCGCATATACATCCTACACGTGCATGAATATCAGCTGTCGCATATACATCCTACACGTGCATGAATATCAGCTGTCGCATATACATCCTACGCGTGCATGAATATCAGCTGTCGCATATACATCCTACACGTGCATGAATATCAGCTGTCGCATATACATCCTACACGTGCATGAATATCAGCTGTCGCATATACATCCTACACGTGCATGAATATCAGCTGTCGCATATACATCCTACACGTGCATGAATATCAGCTGTCGCATATACATCCTACGCGTGCATGAATATCAGCTGTCGCATATACATCCTACACGTGCATGAATATCAGCTGTCGCATATACATCCTACACGTGCATGAATATCAGCTGTCGCATATACATCCTACACGTGCATGAATATCAGCTGTCGCATATACATCCTACACGTGCATGAATATCAGCTGTCGCATATACATCCTACACGTGCATGAATATCAGCTGACGCATATCCATCCTACACATGTATGAACTTCAGCTCTCTAGATCGGCTGAAGATCATATCGTCGATGGCGTTGGCAAAGGCACAGAGCTCTCAGGTAACTCAGAGTATTTGGCTGCCAGTCACTCGCGGATTACTGTCAACATGCCATTATCTCGTTGCAACACCACATGTGCCAGATTTTTTTTTCCGCATGTAAGGGTTATTCTTTTTACGCTAATGTTTAGATGCTTGGGGGAGAAATTTGAGGATATTGTGCTTGTAGTTATTTGGGATAAGTTAAGGGCTTAGCAAGGGAGCGTTGGAAGTTGTTTCAGGAGGTTTGGAGTGAGTTTGGATATGGACTAAGATGTTCCATGGCGGATGTGTTAAAGACACACGGAATCTGTATGTCAGATATTTAAAAAAATGTATGTATGTAGCACACACACACATACACACACAAACATACACAGACAGAAACACAC
>NW_028234423.1:22755911-22758411 GCF_977035675.1 Penaeus japonicus | reverse complement strand
CCTTCATGATATTCAATATTTTTAGGAACGACGAATTGGTAGTCCAGAAAGACGAAAATGTTGTTTCCTGATGAATAGTGTCAGGGGAATGTAATGGGAGAATTTTGAATACACACACATACTTTCGAATTGGAAATGACCAACAGGAAGAGGGAAAAATATTTAATTCCTTAAGGATGAGTCCTTCAACGGCGCCTTTCAGTGAGAGGAATTGAAGACTTATCGGCTTTTGGCATTGCTCTTTAGGTAAGGATAATCAAGCACATGGTGGAACATCAGGGAATCCAATGGTAAGGACTCCTAATATATCCAATTCAAACAAGGTTTACCCCTTCGAAAGGAACACGGCAGCTGTGTGGTGTTCTAGACGCTGGTTCTTGGCTCTAGGTTAACTGAGTATTTCAAAATGTTTTCTTGGCCAATCAGTCATTCTGGTAAAGATATCAAGGAAGAAAAGGCCCAGAAAATGCAACCATCAAGAGTGCCAACTTGCTTCGATTCCTCCGCTTATCGTGTGCAGGTGTTTTGAAGGTGTTCTGTGACGTGTCGACACAGGCGGTGCAGACTTTACTTTGATCGGGCACAGCTTATTACTCCGTCTTCCTCGATAGATCGCCGGTGTAGCAATGATACGCATACTTAATGAGTATATGGCAAGGTGAGTGCCTTTTTAGTCGTAAATGCTATGCACAAAGGAACTCTAATGTCAGTGAATAGGTCTTGTGTGATATCATGCAATATGTTGCAATAAAAACCGTCGGCTGGCGGAGCCCTCGTGAAGAAATTGAGGATAGTTCATTCTCGGGGAGGGAGCGATGTTCCCTGGAGGAATTAATACCAGCGGGTGGCGTGCATGATGTGTATGTATGTGGTCGTTACGAATATCACAGGGTTTGACGTATGAATAATTGTCTTTGAGGAGGAGATGGGATCAGAGGGTGGCAACGGCTGTCTCTGACCAAGTAACGAGGTTTGCGGTCGGAGTGAATGTCTCAGAATGCGCTGCCTTGGGCCTAGGAATAGCATCATTGGTATTGGGGACTGATTTATGAGCGGCCGTCGCTCGGGGCTAGCTAACCCGGGTCTTGTTGTGGTAAGTGAATATTGATTGTCTTGGTGAATAATGATATTCCAGTCGGCTTGTTGTCAAAGGCCTGCAAGAGCAAGGAAATTGCCATAGCAAAAGTACTCCGGTTGTGTAAGTATCAACACAAATTATGAAAAACGGGTGTATTCAACATCAAATTGTGTAAAAGATGAGACATTTCCCCTATGAGTTGAAGAGGCCATTCATCTATTCCTTTAACTTACCGATATTATGTGTACAAGGTAAAGTAATGACACCACTAACTGATGGATATAGCAGTAAGATGCTGATTGCACTTCTGATATCAAGGGAGACTTAAATTCATTGAGACCGACGGTAGGGAGGCTGACTAATGAATGGAACGTCCCAGTTGGTTGTCGTGAGAGTAAGTGTTTACGGGAAGGCCTACGAAAAGGATACATGCAATAGGGTGTTGGCTGCGTGAGTATCACTTGTGTTCCGTGACATAAATTGTAACTTATCTAACTTAACCAAAACCGAACAAACTCTTAGGGACGTTTTCGAGAAAGACGGACCACGGAAGCGAAGATCAGATTATTTGCCATAGCAGGTCATTTGAATGTACATTGAATAATGTCTACTGATTTTCTTTTTTTTTGTATACCATGCAATGTTTTCCAGCTTTATATCACTGTTGAATTGGATGTATCTGTTAGTTGCATATCAATCTGACTTGAGCTGACATCCCCCCCTCAAAGAAAAAAGAAAAGAAAAAAAAGAAAAAAAAAAAAATATATATACAGATAGATAGATAGATAGATAGATAGATAGATAGATAGATAGATGAATAGATAGATAGATATATAGATATAGATATAGATATATACATATATGATCAGGAAATAACAGCGACATTCCAAAAGTGACTTAATTGAATGGTAAGGACTCAGAGATCCAGAAGTACACTCTTGGCTGCGATGGCCAGTACCTAAACAATTAAAGCGAGCGGTGGCTGGAGGAGTCCAGAGTGGTATATTAGGCAATATAGTGGGGCGAGGAGGTCGTGAGCGACGGGAGGACGTGTAAGGGTTGAGGGTTACGTTTCACGATAGATGTCGTGTTTGTGGGCCTTGTATTGGTTGCTACTGAACTACAGTCTAAATGGGTTTAGCCTTCGTGTGTACGAATGATGGGAATCTGAGGGATTTCTCTTACGTGCAATATATATAATATATATATATATATATATATAATATATATATATATATATATATATATATATATATATATATATATATATAATATATATATATAATATATATATATATATATATATATACATATATATATATATATATATATATATATAATATATATATATATATATATATATATATATATATATATATATATATATATATGACATATAGTTAATATTTACCGCATACTGTA
>NW_028234423.1:22745911-22750911 GCF_977035675.1 Penaeus japonicus | reverse complement strand
AGAGAGAGAGAGAGAGAGAGAGAGAGAGAGAGAGAGAGAGAGAGAGAGAGAGAGAGAGAGAGAAGATAGAAAGAGAGAGCTCGCTCGCGGGCTGCGATGAGAGAGCGACGAAGAGACAAGAAAGAGGAGAAACCATAAGACCATTGCCAGGCGGCCCCAGACTACTCAGACCGTCATTAAAAATTCGTATTGTAAATCTCGAAATATTGTGTTTTCTTGAGTTATTTCTCTTTGTATTTGGAATCTAATCTACCAAAAACATGTTTGTAAAAATAGATTAAAGGGCTATAACCTCACGACCTATATTGATCAATGTCTTTATTACAATGCATTAATTGAAGGGATACCACGGATTCTCTAACGTGCATGGACAATAGATAATTAATTTCGACATAAAAAAAAAAAAAAAAAAAAAATGCAACTGCAACTGCTTTTACTCTCTCCCTCCTTGCTGATGTTGATAGTATCATTATCCTGAAGGGAAGGGCTCATACCAATATAAGTGAGTACAATTAACTTGTGATAAAAAGCAGCAAAGTCCTTCGGAGGAAATGATAACCAATGCTTGACAGTATGTAGAGGAATGTACTGTATTGTATTTCGACTCTATTGTTATTATCATTTCTCAGTATATGTAAATGCGTGTGAGTTGTTACTAGTGGTATTAGTGGTAATTATATTGCTTATGCAAAGCATTCATTGTCAATTAAAGGTTTGCTAGTAGCACTATTATGAAAGCCATTAGAATTACAACAATAATTTTACAAAGAACACCAAATAAAAATCTAATTACCATCATGACTACTGCAATTATCATCACAAATATTATTGCAATGGTTTTGCTGGCATCCTTCATGTCACAAGTATCATCAACAGTCATTTTCAACAAGGACAAAAGTTTGAATTGCTTGAGGAAATGTGGGAGATGTGTTTACGTGCATGCGGATGTGTTATTATTCTCTCTCTCTCTCTCTCTCTCTTTCTCTCTCTCTCTCTTTGTCTCTCTCTCTCTCTCTCTCTCTCTCTCTCTCTCTCTTCTCATTTGTCATCTGTCTCTCTCGCTCTCGCCTCTCTTCTCTCTCTCTCCTCTCTCTCCGATCATTCTTTAAGCGCTCTCCGCTCCGTTTTTCTCTCTCTCTCTCTCTCTCTCTCGTCTCTCTCATCGTCTCTCTCTCTCTCCGTCTCATCTCTCTCTCTATCTCTCTCTCTCTCAATTTCCTTTATCTCTCGCTCTCGTTTTCTCTCTCCTCCTCCCTTTTTAATCTTCCCTTTTTTTTTCTCTCTCCTTTCCCTTTCCCCTTTTCCCCAACTCTCTTTCCAACCCCCTTTCTCTTCTCATTCTCTTCTCTTTCTCCTTTTCTCTTCTCTTCCCCTCTCTCTTCCTCTCTCTCTCTCTCTCCCTCTCTCTCTTCTTTTCCCTTTCTTCTTCCCTTTTTTTCTTTTGGGTGCTTATATTTTTCCCTTTTTTTTGTGGTGTTTTGCATAAATTTTTATGTGCGATTGTAAATGTGTTTACGTACCCTGCCTTTTCATGTGGACATGTTTTTATTATTTCTGTGTGTGTGTGTGTGTGTGTGTGTGTGTGTATGTGCCATTGTGGGAGGGAGCACGTGTGTCTGAGTATGTTTATCGTTTTGTGTAGAAGAGGATATAGTGACATGTTTGTATAAAATGTCTTTAATGTTTCTTTCTGTAAGGGAATAAAATTATTATAGTTACAATATTTTTTTTTATATCAATGGGATGATGATGACGATAATAGGAAGTGATTTGTAGGATACCAATTTTTATTATAATTTTTAGCTTTATTATTATTATTATTGCTATCATCATGATTTTTTGTTAGCGTTGATATTATTATTATCTTTGTTATTGTTGTTATTGTAATCCTTATCATTATTGTTATTATCTTTATTATCATCATAATTATTATTATCATTATTATATATATATATATTATATATAAATAACAAATATATATATTATTCATATATATGTATATATATTTATATAAAATATATATATATATATATATATATATATATTATGTTTTATATATATATATATAAAATATAATATATATATATTATATATATGATGAGATATATATATATATATATATAGATATATATATAATATAACATATATATGTATATATATATATATGTATATATATATATATATATATGTTATATATATATATATAAATATTTATATATATATTTATGTAAATATATATATATATATTATATATTTATATATATATGCTATAATTATATATATATATATCGATATATATATATAATATATCATATATATATATACACATGATTATGATTATCCTCAGCATCATTATTTTCATCCTTGTCGTTATCGTCATAATTGTTATCATTATCATTATCTTTTTTCCTAATTTTATCATCATTATTATCATCATCGTTACTATTATTATTATCATTACTATCTTCATTTTTATTATCATCATCAATGTTAATAGTATCATTTTTCTTCCTTTTAATTCTTATCTTCCATATGTTAGTGTATATGTCTATATGTAATCACAAGGACACATTTATTTATAGATATACTGGTTAATAGACTGGCATACATATATGTATAAAAGTGTATCCATGAACAGATACATGAATTTTTACATGCATATGTATACATACACATAAGCACGCATATACAGTGCAAACATACATGATACACGCATGCATACATACATACACATATGCATACATACATACACGCATGCATACATACATACACGCATGCATACATGCATACACGCATGCATACATACATACATACACGCATGCATACATACATACACGTATGCATACATACATATAAGCATCCATACATACATACACACTTTCTTACATACAGACACACTTGCATACATACATACACGCATGTATACATACATACACGCCTGCATACATACATATATCCACATAAACTTATATACAGTACATACATACATACATATGAACATGCAAGCATAGTATAAGCATCGGTAATTAAACATAACAGTCCACATCACTTGAAAACTCACACACCCAGAGGAAAGGGTGTGAGCTGATGGCGTATCACCATCAGAAAATTAATCTAAGCTGATTCAGTAATTAATTCAAGGATCTCATTTGCAGTCTTGAAAGCCATAATCAGCTGTCTCATTTCCTCATGATGGAGTGATGCAATGAGGAGTATTCAGAAGACGATGTGTTGATATTTACGCTTACTCACTCTAGTTGTCAAAGGAACATGTCCATGATGAAAACTATTGTCAATGTTGAGATCAAAGGCTGGGCAGGATGCAGGAGATATCAAGGGATACGGAAGAAGCATGATGCTCTCCTCAAAGTCATTGAGTAATTGGTCTTGTGATCTTAAAGGCTTCTTCCCTTCTCTTGTTAATATCCTATTCACATTTGTAATTAGAGTGGTGCACGTCTATTGGTTAAGTGTAAAGAAACGGTTTTGCATGTTTGGTTTCTCTGTATGTGTGTGTGTGTGCGTGTGTGTGTGTGTGTGTGTGTGTGTGTGTGTGTGCATGCCTTATGGTGAGGTAATTTGTGTGTTGATTGCAATAGGGTTCTTCAAAGTACGATCGTAACTAGTGACTAGTGTGCAACAGGGGTGCATGAAACCTAACTGGGTCGCGATTAAAAAATGTTTGAGGAACACCGTATTAGAGTGTGTATGTGTCTGTGTATTGGTGAAGGTCTTGTGTATCTATTACTATGTGTATCGACTCAAGAGGGAAGAAAAAAATTATTCTGTTTTTATTTTTTATTTATTTATTTATTTTATCTATCATTATTTTTTGTGCATGTTCTCATGTTTGCATGTGTGAAGTTGGTGTTATAGAGTGTTTGCGTGTGGATTGGTGTAAATCGATGGATAGACAAGTATTGCATTTGTTGCCTGCTTGTGGCGGTGGTAATGGAGGTGTTTTTTTTTTTTTTTTTTTTTTTTTTTTTTTTTGCTCTTAGGTTTGTGTATTTGTGTGACTGTAATGGAGGGACCGTGTGTATATATATTTAATTATATGAGGGAATGCATCTATTGCGTGTGACTGTAAGTGTCTGTTTAGGGTTCGCTTAATTGTGTGTTCGTCTTCGTCTTTTGAAAAACCAAGCATATACCCATAGGTGGCCATATCTATTGTAACTTCTGCCTCCATAAATTTTGATGTTTTTCTTCGAGAAATGTAGGACAGAAGAAGGAAATTCCTCTGTTTGTCAAGATCTTCGTGTAGTTTCTGGCTTCCGCTGCCACTACTCTGCTTTTATTATCCTTCTTCCTCTCTCTAACACAGTTCATACGACTTTTACCTTTCCAGTTTCCACAACCTCTCTCTCTCTCTCTCTCTCTCTCACCTACTCACCCTCTCTCGTCTCGCGGTACTCGTGATCCCTTTCTAGCTCTCTCTCTCTCTTCTCTCTCTCTCTCTCTCTCTCTCTTCCCCCTCCCGTCATCTCTCTGAGCCTCTCAGCCTCTCTCTCCTCTCTCTCTCCTCCTCCTCTCATTCACTATCTCTCTCTCCATCTTTCACTCTCACTCTCTCTTTTTTTTTCTCTCTCTCTCATTTTCTTTTTCATTCCCCCCCCCCCCCCCCCCCCCCCCCCCCCCCCCCCCCCCCCCCCCCCCCCCCCCCCCCTCCCCCCCCCCCCCCTCTCTCTCTCTCTCTCTTTTATCTGCTTTCCCAAGTATCCCCTTTTCTTTTATCTCTAAACACATACGTTAGCAAGAACTTTTCTCAGGTTTTCGCCCTATTCATTATTAACTTTAGAAGCCGTTTCGAATATATCTTCTTTTCTTTTCCTTCCCCCCCCCCCCTCATTCCCCGTCTCCCTTTCGTTCATTCTTCCACCCTCACTCCCCTTATCTTCTTCTCACTGTCATCTCTCTTTTCTTTTTCAGTATGTCTCACTCCCTAACTATACTCCCTCTTCTCCCTCCCTCTCCCTGTTCATCTCTCTCTCCTCCTT
>NW_028234423.1:22693411-22698411 GCF_977035675.1 Penaeus japonicus | reverse complement strand
ATATAATGTATACATATTCCATATAAACATAATTTGACCTTACGTTCCTGACCACTGTCACTATTTATTAACTTCTCTCTCCTTCGAAAACTTCGCAAAAAAGCAAATAAACTCAAAATCTTAAAATGTTTTGTAATCCAAGTTTAGAACAATGATGCTTAATATATCCACTATAGATATTAATTTCCAAACGAGATATGTTCCTGTGAAGTATTGTTAACAAAGATTACACTAAAAATATGGATTTTTTCGCCCGTGTAACTATGATACCTTTATGTCACGGAGTTTTCACGATTGTTCCAACACTTTCGCCACAATTGCCACGACTCTTCAACGCTTTTGACACGAACATTCGCTTCCAGAATACCAATTGCGGCATATTCATGTCATGTACTCGGCGCGCTGACCTGTTCAGGGCTGTTAATATCATCACTAACCTCCTTTTTATTTATTCATTTTTTATTATTATTATTGCTGTTTTGATATTCTGGAAGTTATTTTTATCTTTAGTTTTATTGGTACTACTATTATTCCTGTTCCTATGTTAAATGGTAAAAATAATAATATTGATAATGATAGTAATAACAAAAGGGATGAAATAAGTAAATTGCTGTAGAAACAGCACATGACATTGAAATTAGTAAATTATAACCTTCAGTCTAAACAATATCTGTTAATTAGCTGCATCGGAAAATTGATCAATTGATCAGATTACAAGAACAAAGAAGACGAAGCTCATGTGATAGAAGAAAACGACTGTCAATCAACAAGTGTTTTTCCACTCACAAATCTGAAAGCGATCGCTCCCCCATCGTCACAACGTAAAGGGAATTTATATCCATTTCAGACAGAAATAAATATCAAATCCACTCAAAACACATCTTTTGCACTCCAGATACCCGCTTCACCAGATGTTCACCCGTCCCTCAATTAAAGAGAAAATCCAGGGATCAAAGAGAAATATCGCCGGGCCACCGGACTTTACAAGTAACCACAGTGTTCTCGAATATTCTGGTTACGACTAAGGAAACACTTCTGTGGCGTGTCTCAAAGTCGAAAAGGAAAGTCGCAGGTTCATCTTCTGTGATTCTTTTATGTCGTTTTTTTTTTTTTTTTTTTTTTTTGGACAACAATATTAGAAAGTCATCACTCCACATTTCTAAAATATGCATTAACTGGTGTAACATTCTTTATTCCTTTTTAATATCACATCATGTTTTTTCGTTAGATTTGTTAGAAGGTTTCCATATCTTTGATTTTGATCATCATCAAGACGTTTTAGAGTTCAGCCTATGTTTAGGGAGAAAGTTGCCTAAATAGAATTTCCCAAGGATAGAAAATATCGAGTAAACCTTTTTCCCCGTCCTGAAATAAGTGCAGAAAATAATCATTTTACAAATATTAATGTGGAGATTAAACTGATTCATAGCCATTCGGAGCAGTTGAAAAAAAGAATTGAAAAATTTAGAAAAACAGTGTGCACATTAGCACTATATGAAACAGAAAATTATTTTATGATCCGAAAATAGACAGCACTGGAGGAAAGAAAGATGATATTCACTTTGATCATTCCAAAGCTTCTGCTAATCAGGCATTGACATTCATGGTAATGTATGTAACAGGCATATAGAGGTAATGTATATTAAATGCATGTTTTATCTAAAGAAGGCATGAAAGAGGAAGTGCTCAGGAAACTAGGGAAAGAGAGTATATGCAGGCAAGATAATCATGGTGTATATATAAGTGGTAATTAAGTATAATAGCAAATTGCTCCTTAGGAGTAACTGTCCACTGAAGTCTGTGAGGAATAACTTCCTAATATGTTATTGCCTATACAGAAGAAAAACATTAATGGAGTCATGTTCAGCGCTAGGAAAAAAATAACAATATCCGGATAAGAAAACACAGTGGAGCTTTTGAAATATATTAAAATAAAATAGCAAATTGAATAAATTGTTTAAAATGTATGATCACGGAGAAGTATTTAGTCAATAGGGTTGACTTTTAACCGTAAGTGCAGTGCATTGGCTTCGGTGAGATGTGAGCCATAAGCAGATTATGCATTTCCTTATAACGAGAAAATTAAGCCAAGATCCCCTTGATCTATCTATCTATTCATTCGTTTCTTTATTTTGTTTCTAAGAGTTTAGAGAAGGAGACAATTAAGATAACTTATATGCCGAACAGTCTTGTTCTGCCTTCCAGTCATTAATAAAAGTCCCTTAGCACGTTAAAAGCGTCCAAAGGTGATAACTGCCCCCCCCCCCCCCCACCCCCCACCCCCTCTCTCCCAGCGGTGAACCAGGATGAGGAAAAACTCGAGTACTGTTTAGCTTATTCAGTTTATGCAGGCGAGTTCGTTCAGGATTTTATACACGACGTCGAGTGACAGGATATCATATGAGGTCAGGTCAGGTCACGAGATCGATGAAGGAGGAAGGGGGAGGGTCGGACGATTCCCCTGGGTCACTGTCTCACGACCCTCCTTCCTTGTTGGGTCTCCTGTAGAATGAACCTTGTGTGTGAGACGGATTGTGAATGTGAGTTTATATGGTTGGCGGAGATCCTTTAAGAGGGGAAAGGAGGGGCGCGGGGGGGGGGGGGGGAAAGGACCACGTGAGATGGTCATCCAGTGGAATAGTGGCCTTCGTTGGGAACTAGTGTTGGTCTGATGGCGTGCACGTTTAAGGGCTGCATAGGGTATGAAGGCTTATTACCTAATATATATAGTGTATACATACATACATACATACATATAAACATACATACATACATACATACATACATACATACATACATACATACATACATACATACATACATACATTCACACACACAGACTTACATACACACACACATACTTACATACATACATACTTACATACATACATACTTACATACATACATACTTACATACATACATACTTACATACATACATACTTACATACATACATACTTACATACATACATACTTACATACATACATACTTACACACATACATACTTACATACATACATACATACTTACATACATACATACTTACATACATACATACTTACATACATACATACATACTTACATACATACATACTTACATACATACATACTTACATACATACATACTTACATACATACATACTTACATACATACATACTTACATACATACATACTTACATACATACATACTTACATACATACATACTTACATACATACATACTTACATACATACATACTTACATACATACATACTTACATACATACATACTTACATACATACATACTTACATACATAAATACTTACAGACAGATATACTTACATACATACTTACATACAGACATACTTACATGCAGACATACTTACATACAGACATACTTACATACAGACATACTTACATACAGACATACTTATATACAGACATACTTACATACAGACATACTTACAGACAGACATACTTACAGACAGACATACTTACAGACAGACATACTTACAGACAGACATACTTACATACAGACATACTTACATACAGACATACTTACAGACAGACATACTTACAGACATACATACTTACATACATACATACATACTTACATACATACATACTTACATACATACATACTTACATACATACATACTTACATACATACATACTTACATACATACATACTTACATACATACATACTTACATACATACATACTTACATACATACATACTTACATACATACATACTTACATACATACATACTTACATACATACATACTTACATACATACATACTTACATACATACATACTTACATACATACATACTTACATACATACATACTTACATACATACATACTTACATACATACATACTTACATACATACATACTTACATACATACATACTTACATACATACATACTTACATACATACATACTTACATACATACATACTTACATACATACATACTTACATACATACATACTTACATACATACATACTTACATACATACATACTTACATACATACATACTTACATACATACATACTTACATACATACATACTTACATACATACATACTTACATACATACATACTTACATACATACATGTTTACATACATACATACATACATACATGTTTACATACATACATACATACATACATGTTTACATACATACATACTTACATACATACATACTTACATACATACATACTTACATACATACTTACATACATACATACATACTTACATACATACATACATACATGCATACATACATACATACTTACATACATACATACTTACATACATACATCCATACATCCATACATACATGTTTACATACATACATGTTTACATACATACATGTTTACATACATACATGTTTACATACATACATGTTTACATACATACATGTTTACATACATACATGTTTACATACATACATGTTTACATACATACATGTTTACATACATACATATTTACATACATACATATTTACATACATACATACTTACATACATACATACTTACATACATACATACTTACATACATACATACTTACATACATACATACTTACATACATACATACTTACATACATACATACTTACATACATACATACTTACATACATACATACTTACATACATACATACTTACATACATACATACTTACATACTTACATACTTACATACATACATACTTACATACATACATACTTACATACATACATACATACTTACATACATACATACTTACATACATACATACTTACATACATACATACATACTTACATACATACATACTTACATACATACATACTTACATACATACATACATACTTACATACATACATACTTACATACATACATACTTACATACATACATACTTACATACATACATACTTACATACATACATACTTACATACATACATACTTACATACATACATACTTACATACATACATACTTACATACATACATACTTACATACATACATACTTA
>NW_028234423.1:22688411-22690911 GCF_977035675.1 Penaeus japonicus | reverse complement strand
ATTAGTGCTTTCAAAAGCAAGCATGTAAACAAACAAACAGACAAAAGAACGGTAACAAACGAAACAATAATAAATGAATATATATACATATGAAAATATATACATGTATATACTTCGTTTAATTATCATTATCATCATACTTATGACGATTGTTATCAATTATCATGATAATAAGGATAATCATTCTTCTTCTTGTTATTATTATCAATATCGGTGTTACCACCACTATTATAAAGGAGTTGTTGTAACTGTTATCATCATCATCATCCTTATTGCAATGTCTTATCATTATTATCATCATTATTATTCAATCATGATACCGATAAGAACAACATTACAGTAAAGATAACAATATTCAAGATAACATCAAAGATAATGACTAAATCTAAGATATGCATTAGATATTAATGTTAATTTTAGTACAAACAGCAACAAAGATAACCAGACCTTCCTATTATCAAAAACTTTAGTATAAAATAAACCAAATGTACAAGAAAGGAAAAGAGAAGGCATATTATCCATCCCTTTAGAGATTAGCCAGTCCCGCTTTGTGGTGTAAGCGACGCAAAGTGGTCGGAAGTTTTGACGGGTGGAAGCTAGGGGAGGCGCACTGCTCTGGACATTTTTCTTTTGATAATTTTTTCTTCTCTGTTTTCCTTTCTGCTTCCTTCTCTCTTTGTCTATCTGTCTGGTTTGAATCATTCACCCCCTGTCTAAATTTATCTCTTCTTTGATCTGTCTCTTTTTATTTCTCTCTCTCTCTCTCTCTCTCTCTCTCTCTCTCTCTGTATCTGTCTGTCTGTCTCTGTCTTTGTCTCTGTCTCCTTCTCCCCCCCCTCTCTCTCTCTCTCTCTGTATCTGTTTGTCTGTCTCTGTCTTTGTCTCTGTCTCCTTCTCTCCCCCCCCCCCTCTCTCTCTCTGTATCTGTCTGTCTGTCTCTGTCTTTGTCTCTGTCTCCTTCTCTCTCTCTCTCTCTCTCTCTCTCTCTCTCTCTCTCTCTCTCTCTCTTTTGAAACACACGTTGATAACATACACAGGAAAGTAATGGGTACATTAATATTTCTAAATCACATGAAAAATCAAATCACAACGGATACTAGAATCATGGTCGTGCAAACACTAGCTCTTAGCATAATAAACTACTGTTCAAATGTATGGGGTTCAACCAACAAAACACAAATTCAAAAAGTACAAAAATTACAAAATTTTGCTGCAAGAGTTGCACTGGGTAATGTCAGTAAATTCGATCATATTACCCCCTATATACAAAAATTAAAATGGTTAAAAGTTCATCCTAAGTGCATTTATGATACCTGTATCTTTACCTTCAAACTGATACATGGATTCTATCCACCATGGTTATTCCCCCTGCAAACTGTAGGGAACACAGCTGGCATTCAAACACGCCAGGTAAATTCCCTATATGTAAAAAGATCAAATACAGAAACAGGGGCAAGACAGGTACAAATTCGTGGACCGAAAATGTGGAACTTGTTACCAGATAATATTAAAAACATTAACAACTTTTGTAATTTTAAAACAAAATTGAAAGAACACCTTTTTACTCATCAAGTGTAAATATGTATGTATTCATATAAGAATAACCATTGTAATTTATGGAATAAAATGTTTGAATTTGAATTTGAACTCTCTCTCTCTCTCTCTCTCTCTCTCTCTCTCTCTCTCTCTCTCTCTCTCTCTCTCTCTCTCTCTCTCTCTCTCTCTCTCTCTCTCTCTCTCTCTCTCTCTCTCTCTCTCTCTCTCTCTCTCTTTTCCTATATCCCCCTCTCCGAAACAAAGTATCAGACATACATATAAATAGAAAAAAGGAAGAAACGTGCAGTCAATGAAGGAAAGAGACCCGCATCAAGTCCGAAACAGCCATTATACGGAGTGAAATAGTGACACGCAAAGAGAGCGAAAAAGAGGAGAGAGAGAGAGAGAGAGAGAGAGAGAGAGAGAGAGAGAGAGAGAGAGAGAGAGAGAGAGAGAGAGAGAGAGAGAGAGAGAGAGAGAGAGAGAGAGAGAGAGAGAGAGAGAGAGAGAGAGAGAGAGAGAGAGAGAGAGAGAGAGAGAGAGAGAGAGGCAGTTCCACGTAACTACAGGAACCCTTCTGTTTGCAGGCTGGAAATAAAGACATCCATCTTTACAGACAGGGAAGTGAGCGCGGCAGAGACAGGCCCTGCCGATGGTGTTTATAGTGTCGTGGTATGGTGACTTGGGTGGGCTTATATGGTGACCTTTTATTGCATTGTAGTTGTTTTTGATGTGCATTGCGAATTATTCTTTGTCATATATTTTATGGTCTTGGGCCCTGATAGTAGCCCTGACGATGGTGATTATTGTATCGTGATATAGTGGCGGGATAAGTGAATATGGTGACATCGTTTTGTATGGGTAGTTTATAGATATTGTTGTTGTCGTTGTTTTATTTCATAGTGATTGTGATTATGGTGTTGCATTATGGTAATGGTTGTGAAGATTATGTCGCTATTTTTGT
>NW_028234423.1:22673411-22675911 GCF_977035675.1 Penaeus japonicus | reverse complement strand
AAAAAAGTAGAAAAGAAAGTCGAGAGACCAAGAACCAGTTGTTGATTGAAAAAGATATTGAAAAGAAATTGTATGAGGTGACTGTCTTGACTGGGTGCTTTTGGCATGATACCACACAGCTGGATAACCATGACCAGGAAACGCTTGAGCGCTGCAGAAAATACGAAAACTTTGATCATGGAAAGTATGAAATAGTGGAGGGCTGAATTGAGGGCAAGGGAGAATATCAGGCGGACTATTTTCCTAGGAGATAACTTGTTGCCATTGCTGTTTATTATTCTGTTACGAAAGACAATAGCTTCTTATGATCTGGGTCCAGGTAATGGGTATATCAGTCACCTTCCATATATGTATGATCTGAAAATCTTTGTCAGAAATGTGAAAAAATTTGGATAGTCTAGTGCACACGGAGATATATCAGCATCGAGTTTGGGATATTTTAATCTTGTTTGTGAAGAGGGACAAGTATATACGGACTGATAGGGACGTGATGCCTGATGGGGAAGTTATGAAGTCGGTAGAGAAAGACACGAGCTATAGATATTTTCGATGTCTTGGAAGCTGAGGGGACTAAGAAAAGGAAAGAAAGAAAGAAAAATAAAAAAAAAATCGTCAAATTAGAATACATCATATGCATTCGCAAGATACAGAATTTAAAACTGATTGACAGAAACACATTATCTATCAGTACTTGAGAAATATTACATAATAGTTCATGGACTGCCGTAGAGTTGAAAGAAGACGAAAAAAACTCTTCCCATTGTGTGTTGCACATCACAGGCAGATACTGATACGCTGTAGTTTAAGAAAATTGTAGGTGGAGGAGGGATAATCTTAGTGGAAGGATGCATGAGGATGGAACAATGTAATCTTCTGAATTATATAGACAACACCAGGGAAAAACTGGTGAAATTTGCGAATCAGGAACGGGTTTTGAAAAAGAAAAAAGGAAAGCAGATTCAAAAGCAGTTCAAGAAAAAAAGAGAGGTAAGGCGAAAAAAGAAAGCATTATATGGACAGTTTGAAAAAAAAAAAAAAAAAAAAAAAACAGGGAAAGATAGTTATATATATATATATATATATATATATATATATATATATATATATATATATATATATATATATATATATATATATATAAAGAGAGAGAGAGAGAGAGAGAGAGAGAGGGAGAGAGAGAGAGAGAGAGAGAGAGAGAGAGAGAGAGAGAGAGAGAGAGAGAGAGAGAGAGAGAGAGAGAGAGAGAGAAAGAGAGGAAGAGAGAGAGAGAAAAAGGAGGAGGAGAGAGGTAGAGTAAGAGAAGAGAGAGAGAGAGAGGGAAGCAGAGAGTGAGAGAGTGAAAGAGGAGGGAAATAGAGAGAGGAGAGAAGAGAGAGTGAGAGAAGGGAGAGGGAGAAAGAGAGAGAGAGAGAGGGAAGAGAGAGAGAGAGTGAGAGAGGGAAGGAGAGAGGGAGAGAGAGAGGGGAGGAGAGGAGAGAGGAGAGAGTGAGGGAGAGGAGAGAGGGGAGAGAAGAGGGGGAGAGAGATGGGGAGAAAGAGAGAGAGAGGAGAGAGGGAGAGAGAGTGAGAGAGAGAGAAGGAGAGAGGAGAGAGAGAAGAGAGAGAGTGCGAGAGAGAGAGAGAAGGAGAGAGGAGAGAAAGGGAGTGAGAAGGGAGAGAAGAGCAGAGAGAGAGAAGAGAGAGAGGAGAGAGAGCGAGAGAAGAGGAGAGAGAGGAGGGAGAGAGAGAGAGAGTGAGAGAAGGGGAGAAAGAGAAGAGGAGGAAAGAGAGAGAGAGAGGAGAGAGAGAGAGAGAAAGAGAGAGAGGGGAGGGAAGAGGGAGAGAGAGAGAGAGAGAGAGAGAGGAGAGAGAGAGGAAGAGGGGAGAGGGAAGCAGGGAAGAGAGAGAGAGAGAGAGAGAGAGGGAGAGAGGGAGAGAGCGAGAAGAGAAATGAGAGAGAGAGAAGAGAGAGAGAGGGTGAGAAAGAGAGGAAGGGAAGAGAGAGAGAGAGAGGGGAGGTAAATAGGCGGGGGGAGGAGAGGGAGGAAGCAGAGAGAAGAGAGAGAGGTTGAAGGAGAGAGGGAGAGAGAAGAGAGGGAGGAGGGAGGAGAAAGAGAGGAAGGGAGGAGGGAGGAAAGGGAGGGATGGGAGGAGGGAAGGAAGAGGAGGAGAGTGGAGGAGGAGAGAGGAGGGAGGGAAGAGAGGTAAAGGAGGGAGGGAGGGAAGGGGGTGAGAGAGTGAGGGAGGATGAGGAGGGAGGGTGAGAGGAAGGGAGGGAGGGAAGCAGGGAATGAGAGAGTGAGGGAGGGAAGGAGGGAGGGAGGGAGGGAAGCAGGGAATGAGAGAGTGAGGGAGGGAAGCAGGGAATGAGAGAGGGAGGGAGGGAAGCAGGGAGTGAGGGAGGGAGGGAGGGTGAGAGGAAGGGAGGGAGGGAAGCAGGGAGTGAGAGAGTGAGGGAGGGAAGGAGGGAGGGAGGGTGAGAGGAAGTGAGGGAGGGAAGCAGGGGGTGAGAGAGTGAGGG
>NW_028234423.1:22638411-22645911 GCF_977035675.1 Penaeus japonicus | reverse complement strand
TAAAATTTCTGGCTGGAATTCAAATTGAAATTCTGATGCCTTTAACTAAACATTGTAATTAGCAATATTTACTGCGTAGATGTGGCTTGTTGATGGTTGTCATAATATTAATGATAATGCTGCATCTCAGGAATAAGAGGAGGGGCGAGTGTGTGTTCGTGTTATGATGATTGATGATGTGATGGGTGTTTGTTGCTGAGTGATTGATGGTTGTTGTGTTTTGGGTGTGTTGTTTGTTATGATCGATTGATCGTGATTGATAGGGATTGATATTGTGGTTGGGTTTGATGTGTTGATGATGATTGGGTTGGTGTGTATGTGATATGTTGTGTGGTGTTGATGTTGATGATAGGAGGAGAGCTAAGAATATAATGATTTGCACGTACTAAACAAATAGGATGATTATGATGATATAATGCCAATGAGGATAATGATGGTGATATAACGATAATGAGGACAATGAGGATAATGATCTCAAGATAATGGTAATAAGGATAAGATGTCGTAACAATAAGGATAATGATGATAATTATGACGGGATTACACTAAGGAAAAGTATTCATATTATTAATCGCCAAAATATCTTTCTTCATCTATGAACTCATTTACATCCTTTGCTTGATTGTTCATATATATTTTTCTTTTCTTTTATAGACTGAGGGAGGGGGGGGGAGTGCTGTCCCTTTCCTTCTCTCTGATATGCAATTGAATTCGTCCTTCTTCATTGTCTGAGGAGATTGCATAACACATAACTGTATATCGTTTATTTAGAGGGATAGATGGATGGATGGATAGAGAAATAGATTGAATGATAGATGAATTGATAGAGTGGAGTGACAGTAAACATGAGGCATTGATACATTTACCTTTGATTTGAGGTTTAAGAATAAAGAGAGAAAAATCATGTGTAGATAATTAGTACATATAAGAATTGTGAGTTAGATGAATATTGTCAGTCGACTAATAGATATAAAGACATATAGGCTGATGGATATATACATAGATAGATAGATAGATAATCACATATAAAGATAAACAAATAGATAAATAGGTATACAGGTATAAGTATAAACAGATACATAGATATATAGATACGTCGAAAGATAGATAGATAGAAAAATAGATAAGTGAAGAGGGAGATACATCCAAGGAGGAAACCATCTGACCTAATTGCAAGGTCAGCCCACTAATGGCGCACTCAATGGTGAAGGTTTCTCTCTTTTCCGACCTATTATAAAAGAGATCCTTTTCCAGTGCACGTTTCTCCCGAGGGCTTGGCCTGCAGCGCCATTGCAATTACGAAAACTTCCGGTCGGTTTCTGTATTGCAGGTCCGGTTTTCCTGTTCCTCATCCGGGACTTGCTCCAGCCAGACGGTTCGCTATTGAAGATTATTTTTCTTATGGAATCTTGCTTATGGTTAATGAAATAGTTATGCTTTATGTGCTAAAGTATTAAATTTCTGTAATATATATATATATAGTTTATAGTTTTATATATAAATATATATATTCTTTTATATATATATATACTTATGTATATATATGTATACACCATACACACACTTACACACACTACACATCACACACCATCACATCTACAACACACACACAAACACATGTATATGTGTGTATAATATATAATATATATATATATATATATATATATATATATATATATATATATATACATGTATGTATATACATGTATTGATATAATATATTATATATATATATAAAATATATATATAATAATTATATATATATATATATATTATATATATATACTTATATATATATATATATTTATATATATATATATATATATACATATATACCATATATATATTATATATATATATATATATATATATATATATATATATATATATACATATATATATGTATATCACCATATATATATATATTATATATCTATATATATATATATATATAATATATATATATATATATATATATTATATTATATATATGTAATATATGATAGATGGATATATAGTATAATGATATATATATATATATATATATATATATATATATATAATATATATATATATTATATATATATATACACATATTATATATCATATATATATATATATAATATATTTATATATTATATATTATATATATATATATGTATGTATATAAATATAAATATATATGTATATGTATACAGATATATATATATTTTATAAATTTTATATATATTATTTATAATATAAGAATATTATATATATATATATATAATATATATACGTATATATATATACACTTCCACCCACAACAAACAACCACACACTCACACACACACACACACACACAACACACACACACAAACACACACACACTATTATATATATATATATATATATATATATATATATATATATATATATATATATATATATATATATGTATATATATGTGTGTGTGTGTGTGTTTATACACACATACAACCATGTATATGTATATTTATATGTGAATCACAAAAAACACAGTAACGTGCACATAACAGAATTAATAACACTGCCACTAAAAGAAAGGAAAAACTTGCGACGTTTCGAGCTTTGTTCATGAAAGTTCTCTTCAGGCGAAAAGCAATCCAAAAATTGATTTTTTGGATTGCTTTCGCTCCCTACAAGAGGGAACTTTCATGAAAAAGTTCGAAACGAAAGTCGCAAGTTTTTCCTTTCTTTTAGTGGCAGTATTATTAATATTATATGCATTATCTATCTACTATCTATCTATTATCTATTATATATCATATATAGAAATATATATATATATATATAAATATATATATATATATATAATATATATATGTATATAATAAGTATTTGCTAGTATTAATATATATATATTATATAATTTATTGATATATATGTATATATATATATATATATAATATGAGTATATATATATATATAATTAAAATAATATATAGTATATATATGTTTATTGTGAGTGTGTGTATATATATATATGGGTATATATATATGTAGTATTTATATATATATGTGTGGGTATATAAACATATATATATATATATATAATATATATATTTTATATATATAGTATATATATATATATTGGAATTATATATATTTATAATATATATATTATATATATATATATATATCTCTCTCGATCTCTCTCTCTCACTCTCTTCTCTCTATATATATTCTGTATATATATAATATCGTAATTATATATATATATATATTTATGTAAATATATATATATATATATATATATATTATATATATATACATATATATATATAGATATATGTATATTTTATAATATTTTGAAGTTTTATATATACATATATATTATATATTTATATAATACATAGGATATTATTTATTATATATAGATATATTTATCTATATAATTAGGTTTTGTATATCTACATATATATATATTATATATTATATATATATTTTATATATAATATATATTATATGTATAGCTGTATATAGTTAGTATATATATTATTAATATATGTATGAATTTATATAGTTATATATATAGAGATGGTATAAATATATATATATATATATATATATAGATTATATAAAATTATTATATTATATTATATTTTTATTATATATATATAGATATTTCATATATATATATGTATATATATTATCACTTTTATTATATATATATACATATATATCATATAATATAACATATATATATTTTTTAAATATATATATATAATAGTTATATATAAATATATATAATATATATATATATAATATTATATGATATATAATTATATGCAATAAAAGTTATATATATATATATATATATATATATATATAATATAGAATATATATATATATATCATATATCTTTAATAGTTATATACTTAAATAATATATATATAGTATATATAGAGTTATATATTATTTATATATAAATAAATATGTATATAATATATACGTATATATTTCTTGAGTGTGTGTGTGGTGTTAGTGTGTGTATCTATGTCTTTTCATAAATCTGTATTCAAATATTCATTATATTTTCATATAGTTATTCTGAATATATTCATATATATATATATATATTATATAAATATATAATACTATATATATATATAATACACCACACACACACACACACACACACACAATATATATATATCATATATATCTTATATATACAACACACACACAACTCCCACACATTTTTTATAAATGATTTTTAATTATATATTTATAAACTAATATATCTATATAAACATATATAAATAAATATACATATAAATTTATTTTATATTAAGTATATATGTTCAAATGTATAATAAATATATATATATATATAATATATATGTATATATAAATAGATATCTTTTATTTAGATATAATTATATAAATATATGCATATGCAGATATATAGTAGATACGATAGGATAAATAGATAGATAGATAGATGATTTGTAATAGGTAGATAGATAGGAAGATAAGATTTACAAATATTAAAGATATACACATATATATAATATATATATCGTTATATATATATATATATATATATATATATACTAATATATATATATATATATATATATATATAATTATATATATATATATATCATATATATAATATATCCTATATATATTATATATATATATCTATATATATCAGTTACCACTATTCAACTATATGATAAAGATATAATCGTATATATCTAATATAGATATCCAGTACGAACGAGGTATTTATGTACAGTAACATCTTCATCTAGAGTTATGAGAGTATAGTATGCAAGAATGATAGATAATAGATATATATATATATTTATATACATATATATAATCGATATATATAGTAAATGTTCATTTTACAGGTGTTGTATTTAACAGCAAGCAGACTCACTCACAATCACACACAATTAATATATATTCCATTTTACATATGTGCACACACACACACACACACACACCGCCACACAGACACACACACACATATATAGTATAAATATATATATATATATATATACTTTGTTACTTACTGGTTACGTATGGTGTTACAGGCATGGGAACCTTGTTTATTGAAGCTCTTGCCAGGGGCCATCCTCTGTGGGAGGGAGGGGGGGGGGGGGGGGCGCCCGTTTTTTGGAGCTGTTGAAAGCAACTGCGATTGGTTTGGTGGCGGGGGGGGAGGGGAGGTGAGAGAGTGATTCACCCTCGTTATTTCACTACCCACAGTGTAGGTGGTTCAGTCTGGTACTTGAATGTAGCCTGTTTTCTAGTTTATCCTTAAACACAGTCTACACTACAGTATTTGAGGTATCTTATATCCTTCGTGTATGCTCTTGTTAACAATAGAGGTCTCGTATATTTGAAACGTTGTGGTGCTATTTTACTATCAGGCATGTTTGTGGCACTTATGCCCTTGCGATAGCACAGGTTCTTCCCTTGTCCACCCTGGGGGAAGGTCTTAGCCTGAATTCCCCCTCCGTACAACAGGTCTAGATATCGGTGTTTAAGTTTTCAATAACACTTTCCACACATATTTAATGAATGTTTTTTCCTCGTCTCCGCCTATTGTAGTCAGTACTGTCCGTTAGTTTTTTTTATTTTTTATCCTGTTCCCAATAGTTTAGACACCATTATATATCTAAACTACGTGAGGCAGATGAGTAAGGTAGCTAGGGTTCTATCATCATTAAGCTTTTATATAGATTTGGCTCCATACTTGTGCTCTGGTTAGTTTTAAGCTTGTGTGACACTAATGTTTTTCCATAGTGTAAAAGGTTCTGTCTCGTTGTGGATAAAATATATCTCTTTAACCCTGTGCTCACTAGCATAACTGATTTCCTTTGTTGACAATCGCTCTATAAGGTAACTTGAAACACCATGTCATTATTTAGTCCTAGATCTTTTACTACTTTTTTCTCCTCAATCTTCACATCTTCGACAAATATGATCTTGCTCTTAAATTTCCAGTTGGACTATATGTATATTCAAATTATCCGCATTGAATCATAAGTATTATCATATCCCACTTACAGATGGTAAGTAGATCCTCGTTAAGTTTGTTTTCATTATCTTGTATATCTATGGGTATACTTATTCTTTTACCATCTGAAAATGATGTTACTCTTGAGGTGTTTCACAACCCATTAAATCAAATGTACCAATCATAATAAGGATAACAAGGCCCAAGAACGGACAACCCCTTTAGCACCGAGCACCCACTCATAATAATCGTATTTAGTTTGAGAAAACCCATCAATTTGTACTTTTTGTTTACGATTATTAGAAGTTGTAAATCCATCTTCCAACTTTCCCGCCGATTCCAAGGTCTTTAATCTTATGTAGCAGAATGGCGTGATGTACTTTGTCAAAAGCTTTGAAAGTCTAGATATATTACATCAACTTCTTTATTTTCAGTTAGGTCCCTTAGTATGTGTTGAAAGTTTGTCATGATCTGTGATAAACAATATCTACCACTTCTGAATCCATGTTGCCTCGGGGTTTATCTTGTTTTCCTTTTTCTAAAAACTGATTTTTTTTTTCTTCCACTACTAACCCTTTCAAATATTTTTATTATATGAAGATGTTAGTGCTACTGGTCTATAATTTTTGGCCTGACCTTGTTTCACCTTTATACATTGGAATTATAGTACCCTCTTTCAGTAAGCTGGGGATAATCCCCAAGTCAAAGATTTCCTCCACAAAGTTACCAGTGCTTTGCTATGGTTTCTTTGCAGATTTTTTAAAAAGATTGCTGGAACTTCATTCTGGCCCAGCTGCTGAGTTTGTGACTTATGTCTGTCACTACTCCTCAAGAATATCTTTTTCATTAAATAATGAAGTCAGTGAGACATTCATCTTCTTACTAATAATACTAAAAATGTTGTGGGTCTGATATTGAATTTTCTATTCTTGGACACTATAGACTTCTTCATATTGCAATTTGAGTAATTCAGCCATTTCCTTTGAATCAGTTACCAATACACCATTATTCTCAAGAGGCCTAATTTCTGTTCTCCTCTTTAACCTGTTGTTTGCATAAGAGGAAAAATATTTTGCATTCTGTTTATAGCTTCCACAGCTCTTTTTCTTCGGCTGCTTTTTGGTTACTTAAAGACAGTTTTAATTTATCTTCCAATAGCCTTATCTCTGCTTTGATCCTTTCTCTCTTGATCTGATCTGTTGTTTTTTTCAATTTGTTAACCTTATTTTTTTTTTTTTTTTTTTTTTTTTTACATAATCCTTCGATCTCTTGGTATAATATTTTTGTTTCTGTTGTTTTTTGGAGGGCACAAACATTCTACAAACATCTTTAAATGCATTATAAAGCTTCTTTAGTATATCATTTGGTGTTAAGAGGACGTCAATATCTTTCAGTGACTTTTCTAGTGTTGCATTTAATTTTTTCCAATCTATTTGATTATGGTTAAAGTTTAAAGATCTGAGACTCTTTTCTGCTTCGACTATCTGGTTTTTACTACTTTT
>NW_028234423.1:22615911-22618411 GCF_977035675.1 Penaeus japonicus | reverse complement strand
TCGGTTGCCGTCCCGGGGGACACGTCAAAGAAACCAATCAAGTTGCAAGATTTATTTCGCAGTTTATTTCAATGATTGTTGTTTATCTGGAACTCAAGTCGGCGAGATATATATAGCCACATGGCGGGCGAACCGCCTTTCGTCTTACACGCAATAAAGCCTTGATAGGACTATGCTATCACTCACCAAATACAGGCCTAACATACAGAGAGAGAGACAGAGAGAGAGGAAGAGAAAGAGAAAGAAAGAGAGAGGGGGGGGGGAGAGAGGGGGGGAGAGAAAGAAAAAGAGAGAGAGACATATAGAAACAGAAAGAGAGAAAGAATGAGAGAGTGAAAGAGAGAGAGAGAGAGAGAGAGAGAGAGACAGAGAGACAGAGAGAAAGAAAGAGAGGGAGAGATCAACAGAAGTTATAGTGGCTGAGACTTTAACCATGTAAATATAAAGACAAGAGGTTCTCAGGGTCAGCGCTCTAATACTTAACCAAATATTAATTTTCTTTACTTCTCCTAAGTAGTTATTGGCACCGAATGTGGATTTTAGAGAAATGGACAGACGTGGGCCCAGGGGCTATCATTATTATCATTGCTATTGTCCTTATTCGTATTATTATTATCATTGTCATCAATATTATTACTACTATGATTATCCTTTCTATTACCAAAATATCAGTATCCTTGTGATAATGGCTGTTATTATCATTGTTATCATTATTTTCATTATTGTTATCATCATGATCCTTATGGTCATTGTCATTCTTATCATTATTATTTTTATTATTATTTTCATTATTATTTTTATTGTTATTTTCATTATTATTATTATGACCAATATGATCATTAGTTTTAACATTTTATGTTGTCATTATTATCATATTTATCATTATTATCAATATCATTGTTTTAATGATTATCATTACTATTGATTTTATCATTCTCCATTTTATCATTATTATTATTAGTTACCATTACATTTGTTATCATTATCATCATCGTTATTGTAACAGCAGTGATGATGATGATGATAATATTATTAGTGATAACACTGAGGATAACAATAACAATATAATAATAAGGATAATGATAATGACAATAATGATAGGAATGATAATAACAATATTGATCATGATAATAATAGTAATGATGATAACTATAATGATATCATTAAGTACAAAGATAAAAATAGTAATGGTAATAACAATAAAATTAATAATAATAATGATGCTAATGATAATAACAATGATAATGATGACAATAATGACGATAATTCGAAGATGATGATAATAAGGATGATAGTAATGATCATTATAATATTCATAGATAATAATAAAGATAATAACACTAATGATGAAATATTGATAATAATAACAATGACAGTAATGATAATGATGAACACAATAGTAATAGTCATAATGATAACCGCAACAATAGTGACAATAAAACTATGATGATAATGACAGTTATAATGGTGATAATAATAATAATTACAACATAGAATGATGATAATAACGGTGATGATAATTACGTGAGTTATAATGATATTAATAATCATATAAAGAAGAAGAGGATGAAAAAAAAAAAATAATAATGAAGATGATAATCGTGCACAGTTTTCCTCTCACCCTTGTAACATCAAATCCTCACATAGGCCCTTCTTGCTCTGAATTTCCCTCTGATGGGGATAGGATTAAGACGGTTGCCAGTTAGTGATTAATAAACTTTATCAGCCCTTTACTTTGCAAATTGAGTCGTTCATATTCTGGGAATCGCTGCTAAATTATCTTCTCACGCCCTTTCCTCTCTACGCTTTCCTTCTCTCCTCTTTGCCTTTAAGTTCTTCTTCTACGTTATTCTCCCTCTTTCTTTTTCTCGGTCTTTTTGTTTATCTATCGATCTATCCATATCTCTCTCGCTCTTTTTGTCTTTGTGTCTTTCTCTCTCTCTGTCTCTCTTTGTCTCTCTCTCCCTGTCTATTTCTCTGTTTCTTTCTTCCTCTTTCTCTAAATATCTTTTTTTTCCTTTCTCTCTCTGTCTCTCTCTCTCTCTCTCTCTCTCTGTCTGTCTATCTCTCTCTCTCTCTCCCTCCCTCCCTCTCTCTCTCTTTCTCTCTCTCACTCACACACACACTCTCTCTCTCTTTCTGATTTTTTCCCTTCCCCTTTTACTCGGCTTAAGGCTTTTTATTTTCTTTCTTCAGATTTTCTCTTTGTTGTAAAGTTAAATCTTACCTTTTCTCTTGCTCTTCCTGCTAAGGGTATTTCCAGTTGATTTCTCTCTTCTCTCTCCCTCTCTTTATATATAATATATATATATATATATATATATATATATATATATATATATATATATATATATATATATATATATATATGAAAACATTTATCTATCTGTCTGTCAAACTATCTATCTATACGACTATGTATGTAAGTATTATGTATATATCTTACTTATCTTTGTATATTTCTATATGTATAACTATCTACCTATCTCTTTATCTGTCT
>NW_028234423.1:22518411-22523411 GCF_977035675.1 Penaeus japonicus | reverse complement strand
ACAAATTTCAAGCTTTTATTAAAAAGAACATCACACATTTTATTGAAATTTATCATACATCATGAGAATAAGAAAGAATAATGACACGATCCAGGGTTTGACTTATTGTATTGATCATAGCCAGCTTCATGTAACCTTATCTGACCTTTTGTGATTCTGACTCGAGTTACCTCACCCTATTCTATCTAAATTTAATCTTATTGACATTAACCAAAGATTACTTATCTTTTATCTCTGATCCCACCCTATGTTACACGATATACCATTTTTCGTAAGGCTGCGTTACATCATCATTTATTATCATTATCGCTGTCATTGTTATCCTTATCAGTATCGTTGTTATTAGCATCGTCTTTTTCATTGTGGGTATTGTTATCATTATGAATTACATTCTTCTTATTAGTATTATTGTTATTATTATAGTCATTATAATTTTCTTTATTTACATTATTTTTATTGATGTTACCATTATCATTATTGCTATTGTTGTTATTATCATTATTGTTAACATCTATCATTATCATTATCATTACTAATATTGTTTTTTTTTTTTTTTTGGTATTATCTTTATTACTGATATCAGTATCATTGTTACGATAGTTATTATTATCATCATCATTAGTGTTACATTTGTTATCGTTATTGTTGCTGTTATTTTTACTTTCATTCATATTCATATTCTTATTTTTGTTATCCTTATCAAAAGTGTTATCCTTATTATTATCATTACCATCATCATATTTTTTTATAATCATTATCATTATTTGTTGTTATCATCTTATTATAATTTTAAGCCTTTATAATGATAGCAAATGAAGTAAGAATGTAAGCTCTGTCTTTTACTCCATGATTTAAGTGTAGCTCACAAGACATGATTTTACCTAACCTATATTAACTAAACTTTATCTCATGGAATATAGGATATACTAAGGATTTTTTCCAACTTAAGCTAACTTTACCGTAATGATTTTTAAACTTAATCCACGATGATAAAGCAAACATAATCGTGAACTAATACATACTAAATATCTATTTAAGTTTCTTCTTCTCCCTATTTTGGTATGCATATCTTAACTCTCTTTATATATATATATGTTTTTCATATTGCTTTCTTGTCAGCATATTTGACTTACTTTTTTCTTTTCTTTTTTACATGATATAAGTTTCTTGATTTATTCATTTATTTGTTTATTTTCACAATTACCTCTCTTATTTTATATCTATTGTTGTTTTCTGATGTATCATTTTCTTTATATATTTTTCCTTTCTTCGTTCTTTCTATCTGACTTTGTTTCTATTATTTTTACATTCTTTAATCATTCTCATATGTAAGAAATATCTTGACAAATAACCCAAGATGCAAACTTGAACACTTTCTTGTCAATAACAAAGGGAATTTCATCACACATCAACACTATAAGAAGATCCAAAATAGTGAACAAATACACACAGAGAGAAAATGCATTAGTTTATCCTTTCCTGAACTCAAATCTATATGAATGATTTAGTTCTCCGCTTCAGTGTACTTTGGGGGCGAAATTCTGTAGGTTGGAAAATATTAATTTATCCTATTTCGCCTACTGTATATTAACAAAATCCAGAAGGTAACTTGAATCTAAACAGTTTTTGGATTGGTTTACAAAGAGTGAATATTAACTTTGCCTTTTACATAATTTCAAAGGCCATTCATGTGTGTGCAATTGCAGCATAGAGGCCAACAACTACCTTATAATAATTTAAAAGAATCCCACAGTTACACAGAATAGTATAGTCAAGACTTTTCAAAATACATATATTTATTTTTATGGTCCCACAAAAAATGAAAACACCTCAGCTCTTTAAAGAAGTCAAAATTTGCAAATACACAGACATGTGTGTGTGTGGATTTCTCAGTCCGACCAGTTATCTTTCAAATCATTTATATCTGTGGTCTTAGTTATTATTCACCTGTCATTTAGTTTGTTAAATCATTTATCTATCTGCCATCAATTCCGTCAAATATGTCCCACATTTTCTCAGTCCACCCGTCTTTCAATGCAGGTAATACATACATATATACTGAGCATGACACACTGAATATTGATACGGGACAACAAACATGCGTGCTCAGACATTCCCTTAAGACTCGACCAAAGGGTGTGAGATTTGATTCACCGTCAAAAGAGAAGGAAAGGTGGTATGCTCTCTTTCAACCTACATTCACTGGCGTTGGACGGGTGTGTCACTGAATATTCATGTCAATGGTCTCTTTAATCTTTGATATAACTGACGCTTTTTTAAGCTTTCGGACATTTTGTATCACTACCTTTATGTATGTTTTCCTTAGTGGTTTATCTCTCTCTCTCTCTATCTATCTATCTATCTCTTTTTCTTTTCTCTCTCTCTCTCTCTCTCTCTCTCTCTCTCTCTCTCTCTCTCTCTCTCTCTCTCTCTTTCTCACTTTCTCTCTTTCTCTCTCTCACCCACACACTTTCTCCTTCTCGCTCTACTCTCATACACACGCATTCTCTCTCAAATTCTCTCTCTCTTTCACACACACACACACACTCTCTTTCTCACTTTCACTCTCTCCCTCTCTCTCTCTCTCTCTCTCTCTCTCTCTCTCTCTCTCTCTCTCTCTCTCTCTCTCTCTCTCTCTCTCTCTCTCTCTCTCTCTCTCTCTCTCTCTCTCTCTCTCTCTCTCTTTCTTTCTCTCAAGTTCATGTATCACCATTAAAGTCTCATTTTCCTTCGCAATTCTAAGCTCAGAAACTCCTGACTATCGCTGTAACCTAGTATTGATTGTCATCAAACAGCACGCATTCTCAACACACTTCAAGCATTTTTTATAACCAGCAGGTACGTTCTTGAACTCGTTGTAGTGCTATCGCGTTATACATTACAAGCACATCCCCTAAAAAAAATCGTGAAATTATTCATTCCCTCCCGAATTGCACTCTTCTCCCCTCCAGTGAAGGAGGATAGAATTAGAGAGAGAGAGAGAGAGGAGAAAGAGAGAGAGAGAGAGGATGACAGAGAGAGAGAGAGAGGGGATGACAGAGAGAGAGAGAGAAGATGACAAAGAGAGAGAGAGAGGATGACAGAGAGAGAGAGAGAGAGAGAGAGAGAGAGAGAGAAGATGACAGAGAGAGAGAGAGTAAGTGACAGAGAGAGAGAGAGTAAGTGACAGAGAGAGAGAGAGTAAGTGAGAGAGAGAGAGAGAGTAAGTGAGAGAGTGAGAGAGAGAGAGAGAGAGAGAGAGAGAGAGAGAGAGAGAAAGAGAGAGAGAGAGAGAGTGAGAAAGTGACAGAGAGAAAGAGAGAAAGTGACAGAGACAGAGAGAAAGTGACAGAGAGACAGAGAGAAAGAGAGAAAGTGACAGAGAGAGAGAGAGAGAAAGTGACAGAGAAAGAGAGAAAGTGGTGAAAAGGGGGGCTTAGGAAGGTAGGAAAGGTCAGTAGAACGAGTGACAGGGAAGTGAGGATAGAATTAGAGAGAGACAGAGAGAGTGTCAGAGAGTGCCAGAGAGAAAGTGCCAGAGAGAGTGCCAGAGAGAAATTGCCAGAGAGAGTGCCAGAGAGAAAGTGCCAGAGAGAGTGCCAGAGAGAAAGTGCCAGAGAGAGACAGAGTGCCAGAGAGAGAGAGAGAGAGTGCCAGAGAGAGTGCCAGAGAGAAAGTGCCAGAGAGAGANAGAGAAAGTGACAGAGAGAGAGAGAGAAGTGGTGAAAAGGGGGGCTTAGGAAGGTAGGAAAGGTCAGTAGAACGAGTGACAGGGAAGTGAGGATAGAATTAGAGAGAGAGAGAGAGAGAAAGTGACAGAGAGAGAGAGAGAGAGAGAGAGAGAGAGAGAGAGAAAGTGACAGAGAGAGAGAGAGAGAGAGAGAGAGAGAGAAAGTGACAGAGAGAGAGAGAGAGAAAGTGACAGAGAGAGAGAGAAAAAAAAATGACAGAGAGAGAGAAAGAAAGTGACAGAGAGAGAGAGAGAGAGAGAGAGAGAAAGTGACAGAGAGAGAGAGAAAAAAAAATGACAGAGAGAGAGAAAGAAAGTGACAGAGAGAGAGAGAGAGAGAGAGAGAGAAAGTGACAGAGAGGGAGAGAGAGAGAAAGTGACAGAGAGAGAGAGAGAGAGAGAGAGAGAGAGAGAGAGAGACAGAGAGAGAGAGAGAGAGAGAGAGAGAGAGAGAGAGAGAGAGAGAGAGAGAGAGAGAGAGAGAGAGAGAGAGAAAATGACAGAGAGAGAGAAAGAAAGTGACAGAGAGAGAGAGAGAGAGAGAGAGAAAGTGACAGAGAGAGAGAGAGAGAGAAAGTGACAGAGAGAGAGAGAGAGAGAGAGAGAGAGAGAGAGAGAGAGAGAGAGAGAGAAAGTGACAGAGAGAGAGAGAGAAAGTGACAGAGAGAGAGAGAGAAAGTGACAGAGAGAGAGAGAGAGAGAGAGAGAGAGAGAGAGACATAGTGACAGAGAGAGAGAGAGAAAAGGAGAGACATAGTGACAGAGAGAGAGAGAGAGAGAGAGAGAGAGAGAGAGAGAGAAAGTGACAAAGAGAGAGAGAGAGAGAGAGAGAGAGAGAGAGAGAGAGAGAGAGAAAGTGACAAAGAGAGAGAGATACAGAGAGAGAGAGAGAGAGAGAGAGAGAGAGAGAGAAAGTGACAAAGAGAGAGAGATACAGAGAGAGAGAGAGAGAAAGTGACAAAGAGAGAGAGATACAGAGAGAGAGAGATAGGGACAGAGAGAGAGAGAGAAGTGGTGAAAAGGGGGGCTTAGGAAGGTAGGAAAGGTCAGTAGAACGAGTGACAGGGAAGTGAGGATAGAATTAGAGAGAGAGAGAGAGAGTGACAGAGAGAAAGAGAGAAAGTGACAGAGACAGAGAGAAAGTGACAGAGAGACAGAGAGAAAGAGAGAAAGTGACAGAGAGAGAGAGAGAGAGAGAGAGAGAGAGAGAAAGTGACAGAGAGGGAGAGAGAGAGAGAAAGTGACAGAGAGAGAGAGAGGGGGGGGGGAGATGAAGCGAGGGAGGGAGGGA
>NW_028234423.1:22475911-22485911 GCF_977035675.1 Penaeus japonicus | reverse complement strand
TCCCTTAAAGCAGTAGTAGATAATCCATTAACAGCTTCTTCGTCGAAGGTCCACAGCATTAGGATGGAACTTCCTTCTTTTAATTTCATTTCAAATGCACACTTATCACCCACGGTATGAGTATCATTTATTTCAATGACTGCTGTTGTTGAGTCAAAATTTGAGGTAGTGTTATTAACAAATGACTCTGTAGATGCTTCAGTCGAAGAATTAATTGAGACCGTATATGTTTCGTTTTCATTTCCAGTAATAAATTCGGACCATTCTTTTGTTTTGCGAGTCGCAAAACTTATCATCTTTGTCGCAGCTTTGAGCTCAAGAACCCTTATGCTTGCTTTGCCATAAGGCTCTAGTAATGTAATGGAAGAAGCAAGTGACATTCTGAAATTATGAATGTGTTCGGTTATGATGGCTAATGTTTGGTTATTAACGCATACTCCTTTTCCTCTTAGTTCATTAACTTTCAAACCAACGTCTGCTACAAGTTCCAGCATACTGTGATGGACTGACTCCAAAGACTGAAGTGAGAAGAGAACTGTGGATACATCGAAAAAAACGGTAAATGTATCACAGGTATCATTCTCTTCCCCAATTTTTAAGTTTAAAATCCACCGAGATATATCTTCGAACATTCCATCCAGTTCTTTATGGATAAACAGTTCATCTGATGCAAGACTAAATTCATATTCAGAGATGATCACATCAAACTCGTATTTTTCATTCTTGAAGTCCTCAATTTCTTCATATTGAAGCAAATGAGTTGAAAGACTTCCATAAGCGTTTTCGATGATCTCATCAGACTCTTTCAAGAAGGAAACAAGATCATTTGTGTCACTCATTTCCTCAGCTATACCTTTTGTGAATAAACTAAGCTCAGATACCAACTTCTTGCATATAACAATATCGTCCCTTAAGATATAACCATAACCCATAGTAAAGGTTTCATAACATTTTGTTACAAGAGCAACGGCTTCTGTAGTATTAGTACTTTCCTGAGATTGTATTTTTGCAACAACCAAATATATCATTTTGTTCAATCCTCTCAGCTGGTTCATCTTGTCATACGATTCGCTAACTGCAAGGGCAGTTTCATATGCCTGCCATACTACTTTCTGTTTATAGAACAGACTGGAGATTTCATGATATAATCGAAGGAATTCTTTACACATTTCCCCTTTCCTTTTAAACAAACCATTTAACAAACCAGTATAACCTTTTAGCTTTTTTATATCAGCATCTGAAAGTGAATGCTCAAAGTTATATATATTATCAGTGATATTTCTGATATAAAACACTAGTCTAAGGTCCTCTGCGTCACAACCTTGGTTACGAGTGTTTACATCTTCATATGTAGTTAATTCATCATTGGTTATTTCGACTTCGGCAGTACTTCTGGTTATATTCAATTCATCAAACTGTAAAGTAATTGTGGTTGCTTTTGTTCCGTTTGTAGTTACTTCTGCTTGTGGAATAAGTGTAGCTGTGCTCAAATCATCGTTGAATGTTTCAGAACGTGTGGTATTTGCAGAAGTTTCTGTTCCTTCTGTGGTTACTTCAGTTTGTGGGGTTACTGTGTTTGTGCTCAAGTTATCTAATTCTATGTGTGAAGTATTTGTAACTGCTTTTGTTCCATCATTAGTTGTTTCAGTCAGTGAAGTAGGTCTGGTTGTGTTCACTTCATCATTGAATGCTTCAGAGTGTGAAGTATTTGTAGTTGGTTCTGTTCCATTTGTAGTTGTTTCAGTCTGTGGAGTAGGTCTGGTAATGTTATCTAATTCTGGGTGTGAAGTATTTGTAACTGCTTTTGTTCCATCATTAGTTGTTTCAGTCAGTGAAGTAGGTCTGGTTGTGTTCACTTCATCATTGAATGCTTCAGAGTGTGAAGTATTTGCAGTTGGTTCTGTTCCATTTGTAGTTGTTTCAGTCAGTGAAGTAGGTCTGGTTGTGTTCACTTCATCATTGAATGCTTCAGAGTGTGAAATATTTGCAGTTGGTTCTGTTCCATTTGTAGTTGTTTCAGTCTGTGGAGTAGGTCTGGTAATGTTCAAATGATCATTGAATGCTTCAGAGTGTGAAGTATTTGCAGTTGGTTCTGTTCCATTTGTAGTTGTTTCAGTCTGTGGAGTAAGTCTGGTTGTGTTCACTTCATCATTGAATGCTTCAGAATGTGAAGTATTTGCAGTTGGTTCTGTTCCATTAGTAGTTGTTTCAGTCTGTGAAGTAGGTCTGGTTGTGTTCACTTCATCATTGAATGCTTCAGAATGTGAAGTATTTGCAGTTGGTTCTGTTCCATTTGTAGTTGTTTCAGTCTGTGGAGTAGGTCTGGTAATGTTATCTAATTCTGGGTGTGAAGTATTTGTAACTGCTTTTGTTCCATCAGAGGTTGTTTCAGTCTGTGGAGTAGGCTTGATTGTATTCAGTTCATCATTGAATGTTTCAGAATGTGAAGTATTTTCAGTTACTTCTGTTCCATCAGTAGATATTTCGGTCTGTGGAGTAGGCTTGGTAATGTTCAATTGATCATTGAATACTCCAGAGTGTGAAGTATTTGCAATTGTTTCTGTTCCATCAGTAGTTGTTTCAGTTTGTGAAGTAGGCCTGGTGGTGTTCACTTCATCATTGAATGCTTCAGAGTGTGAAGTATTTGCAGTTTCTTCTGTTATATCAGTAGTTATTTCAGTCTGTGTAGTAAATGGTGTGTCGGATTCAAATTGGACAGCATCTGTGATTGCTTTTGATCGATTGGTAGTTATTTCAGAAGTAACTGTGACTGTGCTTTGTCCATCTGTAATTATATCGAAATGGACTGGTGTGGTGGAATAAAAATTAAGAGACGTTTCTTTTCCAGTTGATCTACTTGTTGCTTCGATTTCAATTGTGTGATGAATATCATGATCACAGTCATATTCTTTGTTGTAGAAAAAGCCACCATCGTCACTAAGAACTTGTAAAATTCGGACAACTGCTTCTTTTGTTCTCAGCACTGCATCTACCTCTTTGTAAAACAACAGATTTTTCTTTGATGTTTTTTTCATTTCCCTTAAATCTTTCATCAAATGATACAGCTCCCAGAGGTACTGTATACCTATTCCTGGTGTTCCTTGAATTTCACTGAAGTTAAAAGTAGAGGCAGATTCCCATAGATTGTCAGGCAGTGACTCGGAGTCAGATGTGGCATTAACTAGGAAAAAGTAGGCTTCAGTAATAGTATCATCAGTGATGTATTCTGTTCGTGTTACTTTTCTAATGTTCAGTATGAGTTTTTCCAGTGAGTCCAATGCAACTGCTACGATATTTTTATCGTTCTGTAAAATTCTATAATTCCTATGGTGAATGATATGCATTTTCATGTTCTGAACGTATATCTTGGAAGTGATGGATAAATATGCTAGGTTTTGTCTAATACCGCTTGAGCCCACAAAGCCAACCCCATATGATTTAATAATTATTGCAAACAGAGTCGTCTTCCTAAACAGCTCCACAGCATCTCGCCTAGTACAAGTATATAAGGTATCTTTAACTTTTATGATCTGGAAGTCAATGCTCTTTATTTCCTTATTTATAGCTAATGAATCTGTCTTATTTTTCTCAGACCTAATAAGAATAAGATTCAAATTCATGTTTGATGTTCTGAGTATACTCATCCAGACATTCTCCCGTAGATGCTTATTCAAGATCCTTACTATATCATCAGTTGCAATTGCAAGTTTTGCAAATTGTTGAGTATAAGTTATATTACAGTCACATTCTAGTAACAGTATCAAAGTTAGGATATCTGGCTGTATGGAATCAAGGTCAATGGAGAGAGGAAACTTAGAGCCGGACTTAAATAACAAGAATACTTCATGGACTTTTTCTAGGACGCTAGAATTCACCACAGCGACCGTTCTCTCACAGTTGTAAAGAGAGAAGAACGAATGAAGCTGCGTGAAATACTGATGATGAGTTTTTATCTTAATATATTGATAATTATCAGCTATTTCGTTGGTAATTCTTTCAAGGGACATCGTGATGATATCCTTTGCCTCCTTCAGACTGACTTTCAGGCCATTCAAGTTAGTCAAATTTACTGATTCATTCAGAAGTTCACGTACCTCGGAAAGCTCTCTCAAGTATTGTTCACAATCAATAATCTGATGTTTATCAATGTAGCCGACGGACCAACTGTCCAAGATGATAATAGAATCCCTAATGAGTTTGTCGATACCATTAACAATTCTTGGATTGAAACTTGCATTGCCATTAGTAGATTCCCCAAGTCTATTTGCCATTATAGTGAAATCATCTACAACGAAACGAGCTCTTGCGTATAAGTAATGATTTTGAAAGCTTTCAAAATCAGTGATAGAATCTTGAATATTTTCAAGGAGGATTTCTATCAGGGTTGTTTTTGCATCCATAACAAAGTGTTTCAGAATGTGGAAATGAGGTACGATTGTCTTTTTAAACATTTGGATTTCATGGAACTTCTTTATAAATGTGTAAATTGATCCTTTGTTTATAGACCTCATTAAGCTAAATTTAATGAGCATATTTCTAATGGCTTCTACATTCTCCATATTTGTAAGATTATTTACACTTATATCACTTCCATTAACAGGTATCCAGTTCTCAATAAACGATCTAAGTTTTTCCACAGCCAAATAAGCTTCCTGGAACACCAAAGCAGTTTCACCTGCTTTAGCATATGAAGATATAGCTTTCATGGTTGAATTAATGACATTCTTAGTATTATTAATAAGTGACTCCAAGTCTTCAATAACACTGATGTTGACTGAAAATGCTGTCCTGTTTATGTCAGGAAAAGCTATAAAAGAGGCTAAATTGTTAAGTGAATCAAACTGAATGTCATCAAGGTTAGACAAGGAGGCCTGTAATAGAAGACTTAATTTGTTCAATTTAGTCTCACCTTGCCCTTCATCTTCGTAATTATTTTCAAACACTTTGGAGTCTATAGTACTATGTAAAGATATGACAACATCCTGAGCTGTTTTGAGAAGAAAATCATACTCACTCAGAATATAATACTGTCTGGACACTCGTATAGTTTCTTCGAACTGATCCTGCAAAAACCCGCTCGATTCGGTTTCAGTGAGGAGTAGTGACTGAGAGATGATAGTTCTTTCAACTAAATTCAATGCTACGGTTATTGATGAAGACATTTCTATGAGGTATATGTCAACATCTGCAGTTTCATTGGCAGAAATAGCGGCACTAAGTCTATAAGAGTAATCTCTGAGTGCAGCAAGTACGTTGTCAGTTATTGAGTAGATATTATCAATGGAAGTTATGACATTTTCCAGTCCACTAAGAGCTACTTGCATATCTATTGTGCCATTCCTTTTTTGGGCAATTCTGTCGATTATTTGCATATCTGAGAGCAGAAGTTGATTTGTTTCTTCCAATATGCCAAGTGTTCTCTTAATCTCTAAAGATGATTCCATAGAATGTACCAAATCACTTATTTTTCCCAAGATGGAGGAAAAAAAATTCTGTGATTTTGTTAATAAACCCCGCCCTAATTTCTTGAAAGTAATTGTTGTATCAGTGCCTAAAAAGCCAGTGACAAGTTTAATAACTGTTTGAGCACCAGAAATACGGAAGTCAATATTACCTTTCAGCCATTGCTCCATGATGTTCAATATTATGTGCATGGATTCAGTCTGATTTATTCCCTTGTCTGTAGAATCATCAACCTCAAACGAATTGTCAGTTTCTTCTACACTCTGAACATTGTTATTGTTATTATTCCTATCCCCATGTACAAAGTTTTCTATAGCGCTTGTAAAACGAGAGAGCATAGAAAATAACTCTTTGCCGCGCACGATAGATTCAAAGACTAATATACTATTCTCCATTTGCTTATCAACATGTTTATAATGTTCTAAAATCTGCATTGTCTCTTTCAAGTACGTGATGCCATACCCTTGAGACACCGAAATTCTGGAGAAGTTATAAGACTCTAGCACTTCATTAAAGTCTTTGGGAATGAGTCGCCAATCATATGTAAATGGCAAAAGATACTCATAAAGGTCTGTTATCATTCCATTGTATTCATAAAAAGTAACTTCTCCTTGAGTTCTTTGAATTTTGGTCAGTGCCGATACTGCTGAAAATATGGTTGCTCTTGATAATTCAAAAGAAGCCGATATTAGCTTAGCATCTTCCAGCTTTTTCTGAATTTGCAGATGGGAGGATGCCTTGTAACTAAGAAGAGCAAGTTGACTTGTAATCTTAGATAAGTAAGCAATCTTAGAAGTTGTAGAACTGACAGCCTTCAATACCTTCTCAAAATCAGTGTTTATCTTATGAATCTCTGTAGCTGTGATGATGGTCATGTCAATTGTGTTTAACATTAAGCTGAAATTAGTTACTTCATTTACTTCAACAAGGTTTTTTGATGAAGTTTTACTGACCCTATTGATAGACATATAGGATCTTACAACAGCAGTATGGCCAGCACTTGTGTATAGAATTTGCTTCTCTATTTTCTGTAGATTCTGAACTTCAGTAAGTCTCAAAGAAAGATGGAATAACTGATTCTTTACCATTAGTATAACACCTTTAATTCCGACAACTGGAACACCTTCATATTTTTCCTTGATTGCCATGAACACTTCCATATATTGCTCTACGACAACAGTTTCCTCAAATGAGAAATCAGGCGTATTTTGTAGGAAATGTGTAATCTCTACAATTATAGGAAGAGTCAAAGGTGACAATGTTTGGTTTGATATTTCCTGAATGTCTATAAGGAGCTCCATAAATTTTTCAAGAACATTGATAGATCTAGTTAATACATTTAACTTATTTGAACTTGAGAAAATGGTATATGATCTTTCAACGGCAATGGTTAAGGTAACCCTTGCCGACTTGGCCGTTTGCAACAGAAGATTGAGTCTTGGTATCCGTGTGTTGTTCCCAGTGTTACTGATGATACCTCTGAGAAGCAAGACAGATTGGTCTATCTTCTTCAACATTATGTTTGACTCTCCTGCGTCGATATTCTTGAAGATGTCAAAAAGGTCGTCAAAAACAGGGTGATAAAAGTCGTTTTGTTCTGTACTAGCCGTTGTCTGCAATTGTCCGATCAAATTCACTACCTCTGTTATACGCATTTGAATGCGTTTCATCTCAAGAACTTGCATAGAGTATTCTGTCTCAAACGTTTCTTCAACCACTTGTGCCATTAAAGAACTCTTTAGCTGATTAGTGATGACTGAAATTTCTCTAAGACTGCGGATCCTTATCCCAGGTATAAATTCTTCCCGTTTTCTCTCCAGTTTCTCAATATGTCCCCTCAATTGTTGGATCTCAAAAGCTGAGAAAGATTTACCTTCAATTCGGTATAAGAGTGACAGAGATTTTTCAACTTCAAGTATCTGGACTGATTCTGCATTAGCAGTCGGTTCTCCAATAAATGCTAATAGATCAGTGAAGATTGAAGAAGCGATTGCCACTGTTTCTTCTGTATTCTTAATCAGCATCAAATGTTGTTCCTTCCTTGTTTCGAACTGTAATACTTCTTTTTCAATAGAGATTTTAGATAAGAGAGATTTGGTGACTTTTTTCAATCTTTCGAAGCCTGTAGCATTTGCTTTCTTCAAGAGAATAATCTTTAGTTGTTTCATACTTTCACCGAAAAACAAAAGAGTCTCTTTATTGAGGTCATACATATTAGTTTCCCAATAGACCACACTTTCCGTAAATTCATCAATGACTGATTGTTCTTCACTTTCTTCCATTTGCATTCCTCCTTCTGAGACATTTTGTATGAGAGACTGAAGAGGTGAGAGTATGTTAATGGTTTCCAGAAATATTTCTGACATAGCTTGTTTTTCAATTCTGAACTTTAATTGTGAGGTTACAATTTTGATTTTACTGGTAAGAGAAATAATTACTGAAATCGTTTCTTCGACCATCTTAGTATTTCCAACAAAGGCAGCCCCGATAACATTTATATTATTATAAATTTCCTCTATTCGCAACAGATTTTGTTCTGTGAATCTAACAATGTCCATTGACAGAAGCACTCTCAGTTCGTACATCCTACCATCTGGCTCGTATGCCCCTTGTCCTTCAAAAGATAAATTGATGAGAGCTTCTTTAATTCGGATTGAAACTGTCTCTATTCTTTCAATTCTTTCAATGGTCTCTGTTTTATCACTAATGACTGTAAAGATACTACTGCTGTCTTTGATTTTCTCGATTTTACTTGAAGCAATCGATTTGATCTTTCTCAAGCCAATTATTCCAGCAACAGCTGTCCGTGTAATGGATTCCAAGATTTCAGCCTTATTTTCTAGGATCTCCACTTGCTCCATAGTAAGAGACTCCATTGATAGACTGTATATGAAACGAATGAGCTCAATAATAAACTCGTTCTCTTCTTCTTCCAAAGTAAGATCTATCTTTTCATTAGAGTCAGACACAGTTCCTATAATCCTTTCTAGAATCGATGAGCCCCTTGTATAGGTCATCACTTTGATGTGTCTGTCAATGTTCCTACGGATCTTCGTTAGTTGTGTTACTACTCTTCCCTGCATCCTTTCCGCACTAATTAACACTCTCTCAAGACCAGATATACCTATTCCAGGAGTTGTATCTATCTTCTGTATTGATTCCAAGAGCCTCTGTAAAGTCATGACGTATTTCCGAGATATTTTGGCATCAACGCTGAGAACTCTTAAGAGCTCATTTATTTCTTCATAATCATTTTCACTGTTCACAGTTCCAATATCAGTGACAAACGTTTTTAGAATTGTTCTAATTTGTGACAGAACTCTAATGGCATCGTTGATAGTACTGACACTCATCTGGTCTGCTGATAGACGTTTATTTTCCAGAAGTGCTTTGTTAATGGTCATTCTAGCTTTTACAACTAAATCCAAAGCATCTGATATTTCTCTAAAATTGATTTTGGTTTCCTCGTTTATGGCGTATAAATCAATTAAAATAATGTTAAGCTCATCAATCATATCATATGTAGCTTTTTTGTTCAGCATGTCAGACATTAGACGGTTTACCCTTATCAAGATCAAACGCAGTGACACATCACTAGAATTTTCAACATCTGCAACATACTCAAGAACCATTAACAACTGGCTTTCAATTTCAGGAAGGATGGCATCGGCCTTCGTTAAAATATCAATTTGCATTCGTGACTCTCGAGTAGTTACAAGGAACTCTCTTTCGTTTTGTAATGTGGATACGGCATTCTGTATAACAACCTGTAACTGGAATATGCCACGTATCTCTATACCAGGTAGTATTGACTCTTTTATTGCTTTCAGTGTCTGTAGGCTATTATCCAGTTCTGTAATGATTTCCATTGAAACAGACGAGCTAGAAGACTTCTCAACGATACCGATTATAGAAAATAGATTTTCTTCTTTTGTGCCACCAGAAATATTGGCGGCCATGAAAATGATAATCTCAGCTACCTCTTTCTCCATTTCCTCAAGAAGATTAGTAACAGCAGAATTCATCTGAAGATTTCCAGCAACTGTGTCTTCCTGTTCTCGAAGACGAGATGTAGCAACGGATCTTGCAATCTTTGTGACACTTAAGAAGTCAATAAGATTCCCAATTCCAGCATTTGAATGAAGTTGTTCTAATTGGATTTGTAAATTCAAGAACATTTCCATGATATTGTATACTTCCTCTTCACTCACTGAATCTATGTTGAAAGTTAATCTTTTGAAACTAAGAATCAGTACATTAACCTCTTCACTCATCTCTCCAACCAGCTGAGAAGGCTGAAGGTTTGCTATGGCATTTTCTAAGCCATAGATGATCATGTCTGTCATCTGACTAACCATAGTCACTCTTCGCATAATTAGAGTCTTCTCATACAAGCTTTTAGTTTGCCTGATGTGATACCGTAGTGAAGTTTGGCCTTGGGCAGTAGCTTCAACAAGGGTTTCAATATTAACAGGCTTCTTGTTATTCAATAACATCTCGTGAAGTTTTTCAGAGAATGTTTGGATAATTGCCAAAG
>NW_028234423.1:22460911-22465911 GCF_977035675.1 Penaeus japonicus | reverse complement strand
AAAGTCAGTAGTCATTGTATATTTTGTAGAAGTTATTACTTCCCCAGTTCTATCATATCCTGTAGTAATGACTTCCCATGGAGTAGTTTTTTCTTCAGGAATTGTAGCTTCTCCATTTGTTAATTCTTGACCAGGAGTACTGTCTCCTCCAAGAGTGATATCTTCATTGGGATCAGTGATAGTAACTTCACCGAAACTAGTATATCCTGTAGAAGTAATGTCTTCAGTAGATGCTATTTCCTCAGCTGTACTATCCCTTGCAACAGTGCCTGCACCTTGAGTAGTGTGTTTACTAAGTGTATTGTCCTTGCCAGGCTTAGTGCCAGTTCCTGTTATGATGTCTTCACCCTGAGTAGTGCCACCACCAAGATTAGTAACTTCCTTGGATATTGGGTCGTCACCTAGAGTAGTGGTCGACTCATTTAGAAAAGGGGTTATATGTAAACCTTGAGTAGTAATGTCTACACTAGTTGTTATTTCCTCAATAGTGTTATGGCTTGGAGTAAGGTCTTCGCTGGCAGTAATGATTTCTACGTCAGTTGCATTTTCAGCTGGAATAGTACTTTCGGTTTAAAGTCCTGTAAGCAAAGTCTGTGATCGTTGTATATTTTGTAGAAGTTATCACTTCACCAGTAGTGTCTACACCTGAAATTGTTGCAGTGTCTTCACTTGGCAAAGTAACTTCACCTTGGTTAGAAGAAGTAATTTCGTATGTAGTAGTCTGTCCCCTCTGAATTGTTACTTTTTCTGATGTAGTGTCTTTTTCTTCATAAAAGTCTCCATTAGAAGTAGAGTCTTGACCGGGAATTATATCTTCACCAATAGTGTATTTTCTTGAAGTGGAATTTTCCTCTGGAGTAGTAAGTTCTTCATCATACAAAGTGACAGGTGTATTATCCTTGACAGGAATAGTGCCATTTCCGGTTGTAACATCTTCACTTGGAGTAGTACCATCATCAGAATTATATATTTGGGGAGTAGAATTTACACTGGCATTAATGGTTTCTGAGTCTGGAAAAGTACTTTCGGTCGCAGCAAAGTCAGTAGTCATTGTATATTTTGTAGAAGTTATTACTTCCCCAGTTCTATCATATCCTGTAGTAATGACTTCCCATGGAGTAGTTTTTTCTTCAGGAATTGTAGCTTCTCCATTTGTTAATTCTTGACCAGGAGTACTGTCTCCTCCAAGAGTGATATCTTCATTGGGATCAGTGATAGTAACTTCACCGAAACTAGTATATCCTGTAGAAGTAATGTCTTCAGTAGATGCTATTTCCTCAGCTGTACTATCCCTTGCAACAGTGCCTGCACCTTGAGTAGTGTGTTTACTAAGTGTATTGTCCTTGCCAGGCTTAGTGCCAGTTCCTGTTATGATGTCTTCACCCTGAGTAGTGCCACCACCAAGATTAGTAACTTCCTTGGATATTGGGTCGTCACCTAGAGTAGTGGTCGACTCATTTAGAAAAGGGGTTATATGTAAACCTTGAGTAGTAATGTCTACACTAGTTGTTATTTCCTCAATAGTGTTATGGCTTGGAGTAAGGTCTTCGCTGGCAGTAATGATTTCTACGTCAGTTGCATTTTCAGCTGGAATAGTACTTTCGGTTGTAGCAAAGTCTGTGATCGTTGTATATTTTGTAGAAGTTATCACTTCACCAGTAGTGTCTACACCTGAAATTGTTGCAGTGTCTTCACTTGGCAAAGTAACTTCACCTTGGTTAGAAGAAGTAATTTCGTATGTAGTAGTCTGTCCCCTCTGAATTGTTACTTTTTCTGATGTAGTGTCTTTTTCTTCATAAAAGTCTCCATTAGAAGTAGAGTCTTGACCGGGAATTATATCTTCACCAATAGTGTATTTTCTTGAAGTGGAATTTTCCTCTGGAGTAGTAAGTTCTTCATCATACAAAGTGACAGGTGTATTATCCTTGACAGGAATAGTGCCATTTCCGGTTGTAACATCTTCACTTGGAGTAGTACCATCATCAGAATTATCTTTTTGGGGAGTAGAATTTACACTGGCATTAATGGTTTCTGAGTCTGGAAAAGTACTTTCGGTCGCAGCAAAGTCAGTAGTCATTGTATATTTTGTAGAAGTTATTACTTCCCCAGTTCTATCATATCCTGTAGTAATGACTTCCCGTGGAGTAGTTTTTTCTTCAGGAATTGTAGCTTCTCCATTTGTTAATTCTTGACCAGGAGTACTGTCTCCTCCAAGAGTGATATCTTCATTGGGATCAGTGATAGTAACTTCACCGAAACTAGTATATCCTGTAGAAGTAATGTCTTCAGTAGATGCTATTTCCTCAGCTGTACTATCCCTTGCAACAGTGCCTGCACCTTGAGTAGTGTGTTTACTAAGTGTATTGTCCTTGCCAGGCTTAGTGCCAGTTCCTGTTATGATGTCTTCACCCTGAGTAGTGCCACCACCAAGATTAGTAACTTCCTTGGATATTGGGTCGTCACCTAGAGTAGTGGTCGACTCATTTAGAAAAGGGGTTATATGTAAACCTTGAGTAGTAATGTCTACACTAGTTGTTATTTCCTCAATAGTGTTATGGCTTGGAGTAAGGTCTTCGCTGGCAGTAATGATTTCTACGTCAGTTGCATTTTCAGCTGGAATAGTACTTTCGGTTGTGATCGTTGTATATTTTGTAGAAGTTATCACTTCACCAGTAGTGTCTACACCTGAAATTGTTGCAGTGTCTTCACTTGGCAAAGTAACTTCACCTTGGTTAGAAGAAGTAATTTCGTATGTAGTAGTCTGTCCCCTCTGAATTGTTACTTTTTCTGATGTAGTGTCTTTTTCTTCATAAAAGTCTCCATTAGAAGTAGAGTCTTGACCGGGAATTATATCTTCACCAATAGTGTATTTTCTTGAAGTGGAATTTTCCTCTGGAGTAGTAAGTTCTTCATCATACAAAGTGACAGGTGTATTATCCTTGACAGGAATAGTGCCATTTCCGGTTGTAACATCTTCACTTGGAGTAGTACCATCATCAGAATTATCTTTTTGGGGAGTAGAATTTACACTGGCATTAATGGTTTCTGAGTCTGGAAAAGTACTTTCGGTCGCAGCAAAGTCAGTAGTCATTGTATATTTTGTAGAAGTTATTACTTCCCCAGTTCTATCATATCCTGTAGTAATGACTTCCCATGGAGTAGTTTTTTCTTCAGGAATTGTAGCTTCTCCATTTGTTAATTCTTGACCAGGAGTACTGTCTCCTCCAAGAGTGATATCTTCATTGGGATCAGTGATAGTAACTTCACCGAAACTAGTATATCCTGTAGAAGTAATGTCTTCAGTAGATGCTATTTCCTCAGCTGTACTATCCCTTGCAACAGTGCCTGCACCTTGAGTAGTGTGTTTACTAAGTGTATTGTCCTTGCCAGGCTTAGTGCCAGTTCCTGTTATGATGTCTTCACCCTGAGTAGTGCCACCACCAAGATTAGTAACTTCCTTGGATATTGGGTCGTCACCTAGAGTAGTGGTCGACTCATTTAGAAAAGGGGTTATATGTAAACCTTGAGTAGTAATGTCTACACTAGTTGTTATTTCCTCAATAGTGTTATGGCTTGGAGTAAGGTCTTCGCTGGCAGTAATGATTTCTACGTCAGTTGCATTTTCAGCTGGAATAGTACTTTCGGTTGTAGCAAAGTCTGTGATCGTTGTATATTTTGTAGAAGTTATCACTTCACCAGTAGTGTCTACACCTGAAATTGTTGCAGTGTCTTCACTTGGCAAAGTAACTTCACCTTGGTTAGAAGAAGTAATTTCGTATGTAGTAGTCTGTCCCCTCTGAATTGTTACTTTTTCTGATGTAGTGTCTTTTTCTTCATAAAAGTCTCCATTAGAAGTAGAGTCTTGACCGGGAATTATATCTTCACCAATAGTGTATTTTCTTGAAGTGGAATTTTCCTCTGGAGTAGTAAGTTCTTCATCATACAAAGTGACAGGTGTATTATCCTTGACAGGAATAGTGCCATTTCCGGTTGTAACATCTTCACTTGGAGTAGTACCATCATCAGAATTATCTTTTTGGGGAGTAGAATTTACACTGGCATTAATGGTTTCTGAGTCTGGAAAAGTACTTTCGGTCGCAGCAAAGTCAGTAGTCATTGTATATTTTGTAGAAGTTATTACTTCCCCAGTTCTATCATATCCTGTAGTAATGACTTCCCATGGAGTAGTTTTTTCTTCAGGAATTGTAGCTTCTCCATTTGTTAATTCTTGACCAGGAGTACTGTCTCCTCCAAGAGTGATATCTTCATTGGGATCAGTGATAGTAACTTCACCGAAACTAGTATATCCTGTAGAAGTAATGTCTTCAGTAGATGCTATTTCCTCAGCTGTACTATCCCTTGCAACAGTGCCTGCACCTTGAGTAGTGTGTTTACTAAGTGTATTGTCCTTGCCAGGCTTAGTGCCAGTTCCTGTTATGATGTCTTCACCCTGAGTAGTGCCACCACCAAGATTAGTAACTTCCTTGGATATTGGGTCGTCACCTAGAGTAGTGGTCGACTCATTTAGAAAAGGGGTTATATGTAAACCTTGAGTAGTAATGTCTACACTAGTTGTTATTTCCTCAATAGTGTTATGGCTTGGAGTAAGGTCTTCGCTGGCAGTAATGATTTCTACGTCAGTTGCATTTTTAGTTGGAATAGTACTTTCGGTTGTAGCAAAGTCTGTGATCATTGTATATTTTGTAGAAGTTATCACTTCACCAGTAGTGTCTACACCTGAAATTGTTGCAGTGTCTTCACTTGGCAAAGTAACTTCACCTTGGTTAGCAGAAGTAATTCCGTATGCAGTAGTCTCTTCCCTGTGAATTGTTACCTTCTCTGGTGTAGTATTTTTTTCTTTATTAAAGTCTCCAATAAAAGTAGAGTCTTGACGTAGAGTAATATGTTCACCAATAGTGTATTTACTTGGAGTGGAGTCTTCCTCTGAATTAGTAAATTCTTGATCATACAAAGTTGTAGCAAAGTCTGTGATCATTGTA
>NW_028234423.1:22445911-22455911 GCF_977035675.1 Penaeus japonicus | reverse complement strand
TGATTCACTGTCCTCTAGGATAGTCTTCCTTTCGAAAAGGATATTTGATACATGGTATAAAATGTTAAGGTGACCATGTTCTACAAAACTAAAGGAATAAAGATATGGATATAAATCTTGGAATACAGGCAGCGTATCCCCATCTCCCTTCAAACTTGAAATATTATGTAATAATTCCTCGAGCATTCGATGCAGTTCTTTATAGACAAATAATGTCTGTGATGAGCTACTCATTTCATATTCTCTTGTCAAAAGAATAGGATCATAAGTTTCTCTTTTTTTGGTCTGAATTTTTTCATAGTGAAGCATATGCCCAGAAAGGAAGCCATAAAATTCCCGTGAAATTTGGTCAAATTCATCTAAAATGTGCGTAAGGTCACTAATATCAAGGTCTTCATCCCCCTCAAATACAAATGAGGATTTTACATCATAAACCAATATTCTGCATGATGTTACAGCTTCTCTAGATATGAAACCAAGCCCCTTGGAGAAGATTTGGTAATACTCGGTAATAGAATCAATGAGCATACCTACACCTTCATTTGCTTTACTCTGTACTCTGTCAAGAGACTGCATCATGGTATGTATACGTCTTAACTGCTTCTGCATGTAATAAGACTCGCATATGCCAATGGCTGCCTCACTCCCTTGTGTAAATACTGTTAGTTGGCCTGATAAAATAGAGATACTATGAAACAATAGAGGGAAATCTGGTGCCTTTCCCATTTCCTTGAAAGACAGACTACTTAGAAAAGAGCCATATACTCTTAATTTCCAAATTTCATAATTTTCTAAAGCAGATTTGTTAGACAATTGATCTGTAATATTCCTGATGCTGGTAATAATATAAAAAACATCCATGCCTTCAACCTGACTATTTTCAAAATGCATGGTACTTGTTGAAGTAGGTGTAGTTGTTCCAGTTGTAAACAATTCAACTTGGTATGTGGAGGAAGCATTGGCATAATCTTCCTCTGGTTGATTATTAGAGGGATATAAAAGTTTAATGGCATTCTTGAGTATTTTATGTATGTTAGTAATTGACTCCTTTGTTTTAAGTACTGCATCTGCTTCTTTATAATAATAGAGAGTTGTCACCACATGTTGCCTCATTTCCATCAAATCCTCCATTAACTGGTAGACCTCCGTAAGGTATTGAATGCCGGTACCTGGTGTCGCCTGTACACCGCCGAAGTTAAAGGCAGAGAGATGTTCACCTAGGTTGACTGGCAACATATTGATATGAGAGGTGATGTTTATGAGGAAGCGATAGGCATCAGTGATTGAATCTACTCTAACATACTTTTTTTCTGTTATCTTGCCAATACTTTTCACCAAGTTATCCAGGGAAAACATTACATTTGCAATATCATTTTTGTCATCATTAAAGATTCTAGACATTCTGCTGTATATGGCATACATGTGTGTGTTTTGAGAATATCTCTGAGATGTGGTCTTTAAGTATGACAGGCTATTCCTAAGAGCCACTAAATCCACAACTTGATATCCATATATCTGTGTTATCCTTCTAAGAAGAGTTGTCATTCTTGACAAATCCATGACGTTATGTCTAGAAATTGTGTACAGATTGTCTTTTATCCTAACGACATGCTTATTGATTTCAAACACATCCCTTGAAATGAACATCTTGCCGTTATTATCCATGTTAATATTATATGGAATGCTACCCATCATATCTATAGCAATCCTTTCCATGCTCATCCAGACACTCTCTCTTATCAGAGCTTCTAATATAATAACTCTATCCTTAATTATCAGATGTAGTTCTGATATTTGGTCATTCCTTGTAGCATTCCCAGTGCCCTGGCACATAGACAAGAGAGAGGAGATGTTGCTTTGCAGCATTTCTAGGTCAATTTCTAGTAGATTTGAAAATCCATTTCCAAGGGTATCAATTACCTTACCAACTTCGAACTTTATATTATCTGTTGATGTTACCCGATAAGTACAGGCGGACAACAAAATCTCAAGCTGTGAGAAGAATTGATAATGACTTCTTAATTCAGTGTATTCCTTGACTTCGAGAATTTCAACAGTAACCCTATTAATTGATGCTGCAATGTTGTCTCTGGTAACAAGTAGAATGATTCTTAATTCTTCCAGTTCTGCCATGGAGTTAGATCCCATGAGAATTTTACTTATTTCTGTCAATTCGGCTATAAACTGTTCACATGTTATTATCTCATGTTGCTCAATATTGCCAAAAGACCATTTACCAAAAACATTAATTGAATTTTCAACTATTTTCTTTAGCACAAAAGAAAGACTCGAATCAACTTCACCACTACCATCAAAGGACAGAATAAGTTCTTCTGTTATTTCCAAGAACTTTTCTATAACAACCTGTCCTCGTACATAGATGTACTGATCACGCATAATGGCTGAATCAGTGATGGATTCTCTCAAATTCTCCTGAAGCAGATCCTTCAGAGGGACAGCAGATGTTACTAAGAGAAGTTGCCATATATGGAAGTCAGGAATTAATGTTTCATTACTGAATTTGTCAATTTCCTGGAATTTCTTTCTAAACATATATATCGCCTCTTTCGTAACAGACGATCTTGATATGCTAAAGCGAATGATCATGTCAGTAATAGTTTTTAAATTCTCAATTTCAAGTGCACTGGCTTCAGTGAATTCATTTTCAGTAGTTATTTCTACATTCTGAATAACGAAAGTAAATTCGTCCACAATTGAAGAAGCTTCTTGGAACATCAGGGCAGTTTCACTTGTTTCAGCATATGAAGATATGATTTCCAGCTTCTCATTAATAGTAGACTCAGTTAGATAAATGAGTTCCATTAAATCGTGAAGAATGGTAATGTTGAATGTTCTGTCTGAGAGCACATCAATGCTACGGATGGAAAAGGCAAATATAAAGAGTAAGTCAAACTGGATGTTATCACTATCAGACAGAGTCGCCCTCAACAGTAGACCCATTTCGGTTATTTCACTTTCTTCCCGTACTTCTACTTCCTCGTTGCCTGCATTCGCTTCTGCAGTGTTGATCAGAGTTTTAATACTGTCCATGGCAATTGTTAAAAGGGAGTTATATTCACTGAGAACATAATACTGTCGAGAGATTTGCTTGACTTCTTCAAATCTAGATGACATGATATCATTGGATTTACTACTCGTAAGAAGGGATGACTGAGAAATGATGGATGTTTGAACAAGATTCATTTTTGTGTCTAATAAAAGAGAAAGTTCAGTGGTATCAATATCAACATCTGCGGTTTCACCAGTAGAAATAGAGGCGCTTAATTCGTAAAAATATGTTCTAAAAATAGTAACCACATTTTCTTTCAGTGCATAAATACTATCAATAGTGTTTAAAATATTTTGTAGATCACTCAGAATAGATTTTATATGTGTTGTGGCTTTTCCTTTCTCGGCAATCATATCTATAATAGACATAGTTGAGGCAAAAAGACGGCTTATTTCTTCCAAGGCAAAGTATGTTTTCCTTATTACCAGAGATGACTCGATAGACTGAACTGAAGCAGCAAATTTTGCTGCAACAGAACTTAGAAAGGTTAACGATTTCGTTAGGAAACTTCGCTGAACTTTCTTAAGGACCATTTTATCATCACTTTGTGTAAATTCAATGATAAGGTCAGTAATTTTCTGAGCTTCAATGCTTTGGAAATTCATATCACTAGCTGCCCATTCCTGCATGAGGTCCATAATAGTACGTATTAATTCAGATCTGTCTATTTCATCCTCAGATGTTGAGTTAACTACACTAACAATATCAAAAATGTTTCCAAATACATGGTCTTCTATGATATTTGAAAAATGGAAGAGTAAACTCTGAAATTCTTTAATTTGCAAGCTCCTCTCCATATATGACATACTTTCCTTTGTTTGCTTGTCAATAAGTTTATACTGTTCTAAAATCTGCAACGTCTCTTGCAAATATATAATACCAGTTCCTTCGTGTACTAAAACGCTTGAAAAATCATAGGACTGCAAAACGTCACTAAAATCTTCTGGAATGAGTCTCCAGTCATATGAAACCGATAAAAGATACTTATACAGTTCTGTTATAATTAGATTGGTCTCATAAGACGTGACTTTTCCTATAGTCAATTGCACATTCGATAGTTCGGATATTAATGAAAGTACCGATACGCGTGATGAGTCGAAGGAAGACATCAGCATTTGCATATCTTCAATGTTTTTCTGAAACTGCAAATGAATTGTTGCTCTGTTGTCAAGAAGAGCAAGCTGACTTGAAATCTTAGACAGGTAAACAATATTTAAGTTGTCATGTCTGAGAGTTTTCAGGACTTTCTCAAATTCAGAATTCATCATGTTTATTTCTAAGGGTGTAATGGACATTATGGCAACTGAACTTAATATAAAGCTAAAGTGAGTTACTTCTCTAACTTCAACAACCTCTTCTGAAGACGTTTTACTAAGCATAGACATAAGATGATAAATATGTTTCACAGTAGTTCTTGCAGCACTCGTGTAAGTTATTTGTTTCTCTCTCTTTAACACCTTGCTGATTTCTTTGGTTCTTTTGGTCACGATTTGGTACTGTTCCTTCACTGCAACAGTAAGAATATCTAAATCTTCAACAAAGATCTTCCCAGCACCTTCTTTAATCAGCAACAGAATCCGCACAAACTCTTTGAGTAATACAACTTCACCCTGCCTATGAGACCTTGGATTTTGCATGAAATGTAACATTTCATCCAGGGTAGGAATTATTAATTTTAATCCTGATGGTTTAGATATCAAAGTTATCTGCCCTAGAATGTGGTCCATTTCTTGAAGTAGAACTGCAGATTCTTGAAGGTATGAAAGTTCCTTGGCTGTTGAATCAATTATGTACGATTTTGATATAATCAAGTTTAGGGAGAACTTTGCTGATCTAGCAGTTTGCAGCAGAAAATTAAGGCCCCTTATTTTATTAGCATTAATACTACTAGTTTTACTAATATTTCTGAGGATTCTCACAGAGCTGCCAATTGACTGCAAAAATTCATAAGAGGATTTTGAATCAATACCTTGTAACTGCAAAGAAAGTTCTTCAATTACAGGGTTAGATAAATAATCTCCATCTGTGTTTTCCATAATTTGTAGAGATTCAAACAGACGAATAGTTTCTGTTACTAATGTTCGAATTTGCTTCTGTCTGAATAATTCACTAAAATACTGTATGTCAAATGAGCCTTCTATAATCTTAATCTCAAAGGATTTATCAATGTCTTCTAAAGCTTTTATCGCCATTTCAAGATTCATTATCTTCATTCCAGGCTTAAATGTATGGAGATCCACTTCAATTTTAGATAGTTGTTCCTCAAGTAAAATTTGATACTGTGAAAGATCTTCATTGGAAATAGATGTCTTGTCTATCAGCATGATAAGATATAATATCTTCTCAATCACGGGAATCTCTATAGGCTCTGCATCAGAAGCTGAATTGCCAACAGTTATAGAAATGTTTTTGAACCTAACTAGTAACTTCGAGATTAAATCTTTTAACTTCTGATTTTCTCTCAGTTCCTCTTCTCTCTCTGATTCAGATTGGAATATCTGTATTTCGTCAATGAGTTGAGTTATAATTATTTTCGTCAGCTTTGCTATCTTTGTTATACCTTTGACATTGGCTCTCTTTATTTTAATCAACTTCAGTTCTTGTAAGCTTTCAGTAAGCACCACGAGCGTCTCTTTGGTTAGATGGAATGTATTGGAATCAGAATATGACAATTCTTTCATGAGGTTGTTAAGGACAACATTTTCTTCACTAATATCAGTTTCTGGGCCTACTTCGTTTGTGATGTTTTTTATTAGTTCTGCAATACTCATTAGAATATCTTTATTATCCATGAAGGCCTCAGACATTAGTGCCTTTTCGATGTTTGATTGAAGGGTAGACCTCATAGCAGAAATTGAGGATGTAACGTGAGTTATGGCCGAAATTGTTTGACTGACCATGTCAGAATTCCCAACAAAAACTGCTCCAATTATAATGATGTTGTTATAGAGTTCGTTAATGCGTTGAACCTTTTCTTTATCAAATAATGATATATCTCCAGTGAATAATTCAATCATTTCATACATTCTCTCATCTGGTATATACATATCATTTACTTCACCAGAAATATTCATTATTGTGTCTTTAATTTTCTTTACAATGTCACCTAGGCTTTCTAAAATGCTTGCCATTGCATCTGCTTGGAAAATTGCTGAAAAGAGGTTTTTGTTACCCATAGATTCTTCGAGCTTAGTGGATGCAATGGCCTTCATTTCTCGTATGCCAATTATGTCGATGCCGACAATATCGGATTGTGTAAGTGATTCAAGCTTCCCAACCAAGTCCTGCAGTTGTCGGACTTGTTTCATGCTCAAAGGTTCTGTCGACATGGACATCAAACGTATGATATTTTCTACATCTGCAACATTTCGAGTTTCTGTTGCGAGTCCGATGGTGGTTGTAAGATCAGTGGCAACAGATAAGATCCTCTCCAAAATAGACGTTTCTTTGCCAAAATAGGTCATTCTGTCAATACGCTTTATGGCCGTCAGAGTGTGTGATAATTTTTCTTTTATTCTTATTTGCACCAATTCAATAGTGGCCATCGCGTTCTCGAGGCCAGACCTTGTATCCTCAGATATTGTGTTAATATTCTCTAGCAGATTCAGTTGTTTTTCAAGCTGTGATACAAATTCCTCTGAGATATCAGACCCTGACATAATATCTTCAAACAGCTTAAGAAGATCTGTTATGATATCATCTCCTAAACCATTTACATCTTCCACTGATCCAACATCTGTGACTAAATCTTTAAAGATACGTACTATTTCTGTTAAGATGGTTAACACCTTGGTGAGGGTACTAGCAATTAACCTATTTTCCGATGCTATTGTCAGTTCATTCAAAGTTATCTCTCCCTGAATTTTAGCGGCTGTTACCGTTTCAGTTACACTTGTTAGTTGTGCAGTGTTTATACTATTTCCATCATACAAAAAATATAGATCTTCCAAAAGAAATGCAAGACTATTTACCTTGTCAGAAGTAATATCTCCATAAAACAAAACTTCCAGGAAATTAGAAAGTTCATTCAACATTTCTGACACAGGCATCTCGTTAGATGATTCTTCTCCACCAAAGAGTTCTAAGATATTCAGCATTTCTATTTCGATCGTGGAGAGTAAATCAACAGCTTCAGATAATGTAGATATCTGTTTACGCGTCTCTTTGGCTGCTTCGAAAGAAGAAATTTCTTCTTGCAGTTTTGTAATGGAATCTTGAATTTCTACTTGTAGCTGGAATATGCCTATTACCTCCTGGCCTCCAGAAACTGAATTTTTTATGGCCTCTAAAGTGCCAGACATATTTTCTAACATTACAATAGTTTCATTTGTGAAAGTTGAACCCTGCAAATTTTGTATGAAGGTTATGATGGAGCTTATTTCATTATCTCCACCATCGGTAGAAGTTACTTCACCTATGAGTGATACAGTTTCAGACACTATGGCATTCATTTTTATAAGTACATTAATGACAGATGCAGGATTGGTCTCATCCTTTGTCTCTCTGTTCCCTTGTTCGTTAAGACGTTTTGCTGTCGCCGCTCTTGCCTCCTGAGCGGCACTCAAACAATCTACCAGGTTCCCCATACCATCGGTTGGTCCAAATTCTTCCACCTTAGCCTTTACATTGGAAAAGATATCAAGCATATGTAAACTCTCTTTCTCTGTAATCACATCCAGATTTGAAGTTATTTTCTTTAAGAATTCAATCAATTTATCCACGTCGTCGTCCATTTTCCCAATAAGCTGAGATGGTTCAAGTTTTTGAATAAGTGATTCTGTCTCTTGAAGGATGGTGTTTGTAATACTATCTATTGAAGATATTTGAACCCAAACTTTAGCTTTTGAGTAAGACGACTCGACCTCACTGACTTGCAGATTTACATTAGATTGTGTCTGGATTGCAAGTGCAAGTAGATCATTGGTATTTATAAGCCTTTCTTTCTTTGTTATTATCTCATCTAAATACAGAATGAAATCCAAAAGGACTTCCTCGGCATTTATAACTAATGATATATTCGAGCTTATTTGCTCCATAGTTTCGGAAAAGCTTGTTGTGAATGAAGGGTCACTGGATTCTTCTAAAATGTTATTCATTTCTTCCAATGAGGCAATGATGAGTTGAAGGTAGTACTGCAAATTTGTTCCCAAACTCAGTTGCTCACTAAACCGATCTATTTCTAATTCTAATGTAATGCTCTTCTTAATTTTTTCACTTATCTCTGTAGTCAGCGTAAGAATGTTGCTGATATTATAAGTGTAGCCACTAACGATGGCTGAATCAATAAATTCTAAGAGAGCACTTTTGATATCTACTTTGTACCTTTCAAGAATACTGATATCGGTTTCAGTTACCGCAGTCTGTTCCAGTAGAACTTTGAGATATTTTACATAATCATCGATAACAACTGTTTGCAAGAAGGAAATCTCAGATTCGTCAGTATTATCATTCTCTGCATTGCGAAAGAGATCACTATTTTCACCAATCAACGACCGTACCACATGCAGAGTACCGAGCTTGCTGGAGCCAAGCTCATTTTTATTAACATGTATCTGAAGGGTGTCTTTGAATTGCATAACTTGGTTGATTATGGTTTCCAAATCAGTGACCTCGATATTTTCTCCATTTTTAATGCTTTCCAATATTTCCTCAAGTTTATGCTGTTCGTTTTCTAGACGGGTTATTTCTATCTTAGAGATGCCTGTAATTTTCTTGCTTATAGTAGTGATAATTTCTCCAAGACTGATTGCTACAGGCATACCACCTTCAGAATTTATCTTCACAAGTTTTATTTGAGTGAGAACATTCAATAGATGTGATATTATATTCAATGTATCTTTTGTTCGCAACTGTAGAGCATTTGCTGCGTCAGCCTCTTTGTTTGATTTTTTAGCTTTTTCTAAGCTGCCTTGCAAGATTGTTATTGTATTGAGAAGGGTATCTAGACCGGAATATTCACCTGTCAGGTCTTTTATACTGTCAAGAAAGCCTCTAACTGCAGTGATGGATGACATTGTTATGCCACTAACTCTTTGATTCCATGTTTCGAGTTCAGTTTGGACTTCCTTAATTAGTGTAAGTGATCTAAGTGTAGATCCATCTGTTATTTCAGACTTTAATGTAGAAATTACACTTTGTAATTCATCTACGGTAGAACTTGCAGTAGATATTGTCTCTGCATATTGTTTAATGTTTGCAGATTCTTTTGTTTTTTTCAAAATATTGTTATTGACTTTCAGAGCTTTCCTTGTACTGGCAGCTAATTGTTTTAACTCTATGCTATCTTTGATCTGTGATGCTCGTGTAACCTCTATCTTGAATGCATCCAAATCAGCTTTAGCAACCTTTAGGTAATCTTCACTTGGGTTGTAGGTTTTTAAAGAAAACATATCTAAGTGTTTTCTCATATCTATCATAAGTTGCAATAGCACTTGAGGTGTAGACGTGTCATCGTTGCTTGAAAGTTTCCTTGCATTATCATTCAGGGTAGCCTCAGTCGAAGATATGATTTTCCACATTGATTCTACTTGTTGTATGAAATTTATATCTTCCTTCTTTTCTTCGTATGTTAACTTTTTCTCGGTCACTGACTTATGTACCTCCTTTACTTTCGTCACAAGAATGCTCATTTCGTTATAATTTACTGAAGGGTCAGCGGTCATTTGAAGACTTGTTAGTTTTTCCAAGAAATATGCAAGGGTAGAAAGTGTCTCAGTCGTCACATCATCTATTTTGAAGTTAGTCATGAAATTGAGAACAGTTGTGATGTCGCCGTTCATTGCCGTGGAAGTCTCGGAAGTCTTATCTTTAATATCATTTGCTACATTTGTGAGAGAGCTAAGGTAGAAGGAAGCCTCTTTAAGAGTTTCTAGAGTATCAGAGACAGAGTTCTGAGATGTAAGCTCTTCTATTTTACTTGTAACTGCAACA
>NW_028234423.1:22430911-22438411 GCF_977035675.1 Penaeus japonicus | reverse complement strand
CCACTTGGAGTAGTGACTTCAGCTGAAGAGGTGACTTTGCCGGGAGTGGTGACTTCAACAGAAGAAGAGATTTCATCGGGATTGGTGACATCAGTCATAGTAGTGACTTCAGTTAGGGTAGTTTCTTCAGTTTGAGTAGTGGCATCAACTAGAGTAGTACTTTCGGTTGGAGTAGTAAGGTCAGCTGAAGTAGAGTCTTTTACATGTGTCGTTAAACCGTCTTTAGTGGTATCTTTTGCTGATGTCGTGTCTTGACCTAGAGTAATGTCGCCAGATGGAATAGGGTCTTCACTTAGAGGGGTAACAACGGATGAACTAGTGTCCTCATCTTGAGTAGTTACGTCAGCTGAAGTAGCGTCTTCAGATAGAGTCGTGACTTTAACTGAAGGAGTTTCTTCGACTGAAGGTGTGACATCAGCCAAAGTGCTGTCTGCGGCTGGAGTAGTGACATCAGCAGTGGTGTCTTCACTAATATCTGCAGTTGTCTTTTCAGATGAAATATTAATATCTGTTGTAGTACTCTCTGTCCCTGGAGGAGCAATTGGTCCTTGAGTAACATCTGTCCCTGGAGGAACATCTGGTCCTTGAGTAACATCTGTCCCTGGAGGAGCAATAGGTCCTTGAGTAACATCTGTCCCTGGAGGAACATCTGGTCCTTGAGTAACATCTGTCCCTGGAGGAGCAATTGGTCCTTGAGTAACATCTGTCCCTGGAGGAACATCTGGTCCTTGAGTAACATCTGTCCCTGGAGGAACATCTGGTCCTTGAGTAACGTCTGTCCCTGGAGGAGCAATTGGTCCTTGAGTAACATCTGTCCCTGGAGGAGCAATTGGTCCTTGAGTAACATCTGTCCCTGGAGGAACATCTGGTCCTTGAGTAACATCTGTCCCTGGAGGAACATCTGGTCCTTGAGTAACATCTGTCCCTGGAGGAACATCTGGTCCTTGAGTAACATCTGTCCCTGGAGGAACATCTGGTCCTTGAGTAACATCTGTCCCTGGAGGAGCAATTGGTCCTTGAGTAACATCTGTCCCTGGAGGAACATCTGGTCCTTGAGTAACATCTGTCCCTGGAGGAACATCTGGTCCTTGAGTAACATCTGTCCCTGGAGGAGCAATTGGTCCTTGAGTAACATCTGTCCCTGGAGGAACATCTGGTCCTTGAGTAACATCTGTCCCTGGAGGAACATCTGGTCCTTGAGTAACATCTGTCCCTGGAGGAGCAATTGGTCCTTGAGTAACATCTGTCCCTGGAGGAACATCTGGTCCTTGAGTAACATCTGTCCCTGGAGGAGCAATTGGTCCTTGAGTAACATCTGTCCCTGGAGGAACATCTGGTCCTTGAGTAACATCTGTCCCTGGAGGAACATCTGGTCCTTGAGTAACATCTGTCCCTGGAGGAGCAATTGGTCCTTGAGTAACATCTGTCCCTGGAGGAGCAATTGGTCCTTGAGTAACATCTGTCCCTGGAGGAACATCTGGTCCTTGAGTAACATCTGTCCCTGGAGGAGCAATTGGTCCTTGAGTAACATCTGTCCCTGGAGGAACATCTGGTCCTTGAGTAACATCTGTCCCTGGAGGAACATCTGGTTCTTTTGTAACATCTGTCCCTGGAGGAGCAATTGGTCCTTGAGTAACATCTGTCCCTGGAGGAGCAACTGGTCCTTGAGTAACATCTGTCCCTGGAGGAGCAACTGGTCCTTGAGTAACATCAGTCCCTGGAGAAGCAACTGGTCCTTGAGTAACATCTGTCCCTGGAGGAACATTTGAGTCTGGAGAGGTTTCTAGGCTTATGATTGAGACCGGTGTTGTCTGGACAGTTGGCTCTTCCTCAGTCATGGTTCCATCTGTAATTATGAGTGCTGGTATGAGGGAAAAGATTTGAATATTGCCTAAAATATTACTTTTATTCATATCATTCCTTTAAGTCTCACATCCCCCAATGTACTCATGGGTAATCCCTGATCAATGTCAAAATTCTCATTTCATATGAGTAAGGACCAATAAATCATTCATATTCAATCACCCAATCATTCATATAGTATCATGTAAACTAATGATCTTGATACTGCACACTGGAAGATGACTTTTTTGAAGGCCTTTTTATGCTGATGGATATTACCAAACAAAAAGTTTGAACCTATCCACTGCCAGCATTTTTCATATATGACAAGTCTGTACCTATATGAGTATTAACTAATGAATGTTTAGGATTAATTTATGAATGTGTAAGGGTTCTCTCCATATCTACACATTCAAATCATCAATGAATAGCTCCAATATTTATCACACACAACTCACGGTATCAGACACACTGATTTTCAGCATATTACATGATACTGGTTTGAGAAGTCTTACCCACTCTTTAGTTTCCTAGCTGATAGAAAAATAAGTTGGGAAAATAGTGTCCTCTAAGCGTAATCCTCTTCATCATTGTTATCAATGAAACCGTAAAGACCGGCCCAAGTATTGTCCCGTGTAACCCATTTATGGATGATTTCACACTTTTGCTCCAGGAAATTCCAGGAAATTCTAGAAACCCCAGACTACAGCCATTCAGTTTGTAAAGTGGACAACATCTATCCATCCGTCTTCTTAGGAGGAAAATGAATATGGTTTGTGTAGGAGGTAAAGTTCTTAGATCTAGCTTCTGACCCTAAGCTTACATAGATACCTAACATCAAATAATTGACTTCGAAAGAACTGAAATAGCATTATGAGACTATTTCTAACCTGCAATGGAAAGCAGATAACACACTTCACTGCCTTTACTGCAGACTTATTCGGATCAAAATTGATTATAGATATGATGTTTATTCATAAATAAAACCCACAGTTCTCTCAGAATCTACAGAAAGGCTTTTAGGTCCTCAACTGTGCAGGGCCTATGCAATCTTAATTTAGATTATTATGAATGTTTAGCTATGGACCAATCCATTTCAGCTGGATTTGACTGGTATTGGGAAACGAGGGATATCAGAAGAAGTTGATTTTTACTGCAGAGCTGTAGGTCAGCCTTGCAGCAGTCAGAGGATCAGAGGAACTAATCCATTGTGATATATTACGACTCTCATAGTACACTGCAAGCCATCAGAAGCCTACGCTCATCACACCCAGTAGAGAAGGAGGTTCAAGTCTGTGTTTACATGCATAAAATTTTCATTTCTTTTATATTAGTTACACACCAAACGTTTGCAGAAGAATACTTTTGTAATGACTTGCAATTAACATAACAGATAATGTAAGATGATAAATCGGTCAGTCATTCGAACCAAATCTGCATATGGATGAAGCACATTTATGAGCAACTCCCACGGTTCTCAGAATATTGGAGTCGGTACAACTCAAATCCCTGTTAGAATATAACTATTGGAATTCCTCAATACCTATTTTTGACTAATCCAATCAAGCTGCCTTTAGCTAGAATCGAAGAAAATGAAAAAAAACGAAGCAGAAGCCAAGAAGAGATTTTACAAAAACACCCCTAAGTACCTAGTATCAGATGGAATATTCGCAGATGGTTTCGGTTTTACAGCAATAAATAGTCTTCCATCATCAGCCCTGATTTTTACTGCAGATCTATATACCATCCTTGTGGTTCTTTTCTATTCGGAGCACAATTTGTATTTGAGGCCCTTAGCAGAGGAAACACAGTTTCCGTAAACACATATGATTTTCTACTTATTCATATGAGGACTCGATTCACAACGAAGGAGTAGAATTCAATATACTTAGATGCCACTAGACCTCAGCACCACTGATTGGTTTTCTTATAGAGGTAATACTCTCTCAGCCAAACAGCGCATAGAATAATTACTGCACAGGCACCCATTCCCCATGTGAGGATTGCTACACTCCTAACTTTAGCTACGGAATCTGAAATTCCAAAATTGTGACCCATTTTATTGTGCGACTATTGTGTGTGTGTGTATGTGTGTGTTTGTTCTTATGTTTGTGTACTAAATCTAGTATGCATGTCCTTTCCCGACTGAGACAAATTTTAGTACGCGCGTATTTTAGAAGTTCAAAGGATTGTTCAGCTATTTTACTCATTGAAATTTATTTGAATGCTAAATATTACTTTCATTCTGTATAACATCAGGACTGCCGTGTATCATGTATCTAACTTTTCTAGCGAAAAACAACAATTACAGCGTGTGTACTCAAATATAATATACTGTAATTTCCCATAGCATTGTCTATATTTCACACTGTATAAAACTTAGTGTGTAAATATGTGTGTGTGTGGGGGGGGGGGATATATATATATGTGTGTGTGTGTGTGTGTGTGTGTGTGTGTGTGTGTGCGACCTTGTTCGTCCGTCCGTGTCTGTGTCCTTCACACTGTAAAATGTCAATGCCACTGTATATTCTTAACTAGTGTTGGGACCTGTCATAGTGTTTTAAGTCTGAGTAACGTTCCGCTTCCTATGGAATGCATAATTCAAACATAGTACATACATATCTACAACATTCTCTCAATTTATCACTCAAACAGTTGAACACATATACGTTTATGTCTCTGTTTAGCAGTCTACGTAGGTGTACAAACTTACCGTTCTTGCAGCATTTGCAATTCTTGCCCTTGCACGAAACTCCTTCAAACTCGCCGAACTTGCACTCTTGTTGACATTTGCCCTGAAGCGCTTTGCAGGAATCGGTGGTTTTGCATGGCAAGCAACATGTGCACTCGGACCCAAGGGCTAACTTTTTCTTCTGGTCCCTCTTGCATTTCTCTCTGTGGAAGTCAACCATTATTCAGCCGCTTAGAATGTTATTAAACACACTTCTCTATTAATATTCACTGGGAAGAAAAACCGAAGTAATTAAGGTAACGTTTTGGTAATATGTTGATAATCAGATTATCAAGAATGAGAATATTACTAAGGTTGGTAATAATCAAGATAACTAACATTTTTTTATATTACTAACATTATTACCTTTACAGGTCTTATCAGTATTGATACCAAGTATGATGATGGTTATAATTATGATAATAATAATAATTATAATTATGATGATAACTATAATCATGATAATGATTGTATTAGTTTTAGTATTAGTATTATCAGCATTGCTTTTATTACCATTACCAATATTGTAAATATTAACGATATATTCCTAAGAGGATATTCAATATGGCAAACAGATATTCATCTTACACTATTGTGGTAAAGATATATTGCTGAACATTACAGCCCATACTTCGAAAGCACTTAAATTAAAATATCTAAATAAACGTCAAAGGTTTAACTTACATTAACTTGAGTTTTCCTCCTTTCCTTGAGCATTTCTTCAGCAAGAACTTCTTTATGCACTTATCTAGGAATAAAAACGATAGTAAGGATATGGTGAGTGCACTGTTGAATCACAGCCTATCTTACATTGCCATATTGCATTCTTCTTTTTCAGGAAATGGAAATCTTTATGTTAGGAGTAATAGATCAGTATTGTTAAGGGAATATTAGGATGACTTCCTGTGGAATTTAGGGGTATTGCCGCCGAAATAGATCAGTGCTTTAAAGGTATGAGTAATAATATAATGAGTTTAGTAGTTTCTCTCAGTTAGCAAGCATTTATCAACTTACTTTTCTTCACAAATGGTGAATCAACGTCTTCATCTGAAATGAGAGGGAAGTCGCTACAGCTACATAGGTCTGACATTCACCTTCTCTGGTTATATATAGTTTATGTGTGTTTATATATATGTATATATATATATATTTATTTATCTGTTCATATTTTGATATATATATATATACTTATATATATTATATATATATATATTTATTGATATATTATTAGTTATATTATATATATATATTATAGAGTATGCAAGTAATGATATGTTGCAAGTATATATTTATTATATATTTATATATATTGATATATATTATATTTATCTGTATATATATATTATATATATTTATAGGATATTATATATATATATATATGCTTATGTATGCATTTGAATATTTGAAAGTTATATATATATATATATATATATTAATTTATATTGCATATATATATAGCATATATATATATATTTTTATATATATATACATATATATATGATACCTATATATTATATATATATATAATAATATAATTTATATATATATTTATATATTATTTATATACTTTATATATATACATATATATATATATATATATATTTTATATATATATATATCTATATATATATAGATTTATATTCGATATATATATATATATATATATATATGATAGTTATATATATATATATATATATATATATATATATTCATATATATATTATATATATATATATATAAGATATATATACTTTATATATATATATTATATTTATAGTGATGTATATATATTTATATATATATTAATATATATATATATATATTTTCATATATTATATATATATATATTTAATGTATATATATATATATATAATTATATATATATCTCTGATATATATATGTGTGTGTGTGTGTGTGTGTGTGTGTGAGTGAGTGTGTATGTGTGTGTGTGTGTGTGTGTGTGTGTGTGTGTGTGTATGTATGTAATATAGAATACACAAGATATAGCATACACATATTTACTAGGTGATTGTGTATGTGTGAGTGTTTTATTCTTTTTTTATATAATTATCATTTTGAGCATGATTGTGTTTGTCATTGTATATATTATATGCACATTTATACTATAGCAATTTATTTTTATTTTTATTTTTTTTTTTTGTGTGTGTGTGTGTGCGTGCTGTGTGTCTGAATGTGTCTGTGGAGTAAAAGTATATGCCCATAAATTTAGAAAAAAAATTACACACAAATATATAGATGTCTCTTACCCTTCTTCCTCTTACAGCACTTGCACCCCTTCTTGCCATTGCAGGGGATGTCTTCCCACTCTCCATATTTGCAGTCAAATCTACAACGGCCTTTTGCTGTCTTACACAGACGACTGGTTCTACAAGGCAAGCAGCATGTGCACTCTGACCCAGACACCCACTTTTTCTTGCTATCTCTTTTACACGAATCACTGTAAGGTATATTGCCCATTATGTTAATTTCATCAGGTTTTAATGTAATAAATAGATACCGTAATGAATATTTCGAATATATCATTGATGATGTCGGCGATGTCACTAATGATGTCAATGATTTTTAAAAAGTGCTTATGTTATGATCAAGGAAATCATCTTTGGTTAAGCATTTTCCTTCCATATTTATAAGCTTATCGTCTCATGATATTTAGAAGGGCTGTATTGCAATATATATATATATATATATATTTATTTATATATATATATATATTATATATATATATATATATATATATATGATATATGTATATATATATATATATATATATATATATATATATATATATATATATATATATATATATATATATATATATATCGCTTAATCACAAGCAAAAGGTATAAAATGAAGTGCTTAAACGACATTTATATACATGTCGTATAGCTATCTAACTATCTATTTAT
>NW_028234423.1:22400911-22405911 GCF_977035675.1 Penaeus japonicus | reverse complement strand
TAGTTGTAGTTACCAGCGTATTTATCATGGTAAGTGCGTTAGTGAATCCGGCCCCAGGCAAGTGAAAACAGAGGAAACTTACGATCCTGGGGCCGGATTCACTAACGCACTTACCATGAGAAATACGCTGGTAACTACAATTATGATGGTAAAAAGACCGCATCGGTATTCACGAACAACTTACCATGATAGAATACAATGCTAAATTTACCAGTGGTTGGAGCACTGGTATGTCCACTGGCAACTACAGCGATGACTCTCTCATCTCGCTTTATCTCAGCAAAAAATTAACATTTAAGGCGACACTTTAGTTTGCATGTACACTTATTATGATCAGAGTGATGGCAACTGTTCATTTTCATATGAATATGACAAAAATCAATAAAATTCACAGGAAATAAGCGAGAATAATGTTCATGCAGCTTCGTCATAGGCCTACAATAACTGAAAATAATACATGGAATTAATAATTTGACAAATTCAAACATTTTGTTTTAATAACATTCAGCTGAAAAACAGTAAACATATAGATATATAAATTATTTTTGTGTTTGCATTAATTTAGATACAATTATTCATAATCTTAGGGTTTGATTGGCATTTCTTTTTGGAAAACGTTGATACAAATAACACCACCATCGCGTGGGGCCATTGTTTCTTTTCTTTCGACTGCAATCTAAAAAAAAAAAAAAAGTATGTTTTTGAAAACCATTACGTTATATATGATCCATAAGATCATGCAATAGAATATGCTTTCTAGGAAATTAATTTATATAGAAATAATTTAACACAGAAGAAATCTTTATCATTTCTTGAAACAAAAAAGTCTCGCTGTTGGATCAGGTTTTGTTTACATGTTACGGGATTGGTCAAAGGAGTCTAAAAAATTATGTAAGGCGCTCGCTGATTGGCGGAATCGATTTACCAGAGTTACCATCAAATTACGGTGATAAAGTCGATTTACCCTTGCCAGGCGACTTATCATCGCTTGATAAATCCCACTTTGCCATGACTGGTAAACGCGCTGGTAGTTGACAGCTGGTAAATGCCTTACCATCGTATGATAGTGAATCCAGCCCCTGGGGCTCGATTCACTAACATACGATGGTAAGGCATTTACCAGCTGTCAACTACCAGCGCGTTTACCAGTCATGGCAAAGTGGGATTTATCAAGCGATGATAAGTCGCCTGGCAAGGGTAAATCGACTTTATCACCGTAATTTGATGGTAACTCTGGCAAATCAATTCCGCCAATCAGCGACCGCCTTACATGATTCTTTAGGCTCCTTTGACCAATCCCGTGACATGTAAACAAAGCCTGAACCAGCTGCGAGATATTCTTGTTTCAAGAAAGAAATGATAAAGATTTCTATATAAATTAATTTCCTTGAAAGCATGTTCTATTACATGATCCTATGGGTCATATATAATTTAATGGTTTTCAAAAAGATACTATTTTTCTTTTTTATAAATTGCAGTCAAAAGAAAAGAAGCAATGGCTCCACGCAATGGTGTTATTTGTATCAACGTTTTCCAAAAAGAATTGCCAATTAAACCCTTCAAATTAGTAAGATTATGAATAATTGTATGTAAATTAATGCAAACACAAAAATAATGTATATATTTATATGTTTACTGTTTTTCAACTATGTCATTAAAATAAAATGTTTGAATTTGTCAAATTATTTATTCCATGTATTATTTTCAGTTATTGTAGGCCTATGACGAGGCTGCATGTACATTATTCTCGCTTATTTCCTGTGAATTTTATTTATTTTTGTCATGTTTAGATGAGAATGAACAGTTGCCATCACTCTGATCATAATAAGTGTACATGCAAACTAAAGTGTCGCCTTAAATGTTGATTTTTTGCTGAGATAAAGCGAGATGAGAGAGTCGTCGCTATAGTTGCCAGTGGACATACCAGTGCTCCAACCACTGGTAAATTTAGCATTGTATTCTATCATGGTAAGTTGTTCATGAATACCGATGCGGTCTTTTTACCATCATAGTTGTAGTTACCAGCGTATTTATCATGGTAAGTGCGTTAGTGAATCCGGCCCCTGGGGCTGGATTCACTAACATACGATGGTAAGGCATATACCAGCTGTCAACTACCAGAGCGTTTACCAGTCATGGCAAAGTGGGATTCATCAAGCGATGATAAGTCGCCTGGTAAGGGTAAATCGACTTTATCACCGTAATTTGATGGTAACTCTGGTAAATCGATTCCGCCAATCAGCGAGCGCCTTACATAATTTTTTAGACTCCTTTGACCAATCCCGTAACATGTAAACAAAACCTGATCCAACAGCGAGACTTTTTTGTTTCAAGAAATGATAAAGATTTCTTCTGTGTTAAATTATTTCTATATAAATTAATTTCCTAGAAAGCATATTCTATTGCATGATCTTATGGATCATATATAACGTAATGGTTTGCAAAAACATACTTTTTTTTTTTTTTTTTTAGATTGCAGTCGAAAGAAAAGAAACAATGGCTCCACGCAATGGTGGTGTTATTTGTATCAACGTTTTCCAAAAAGAAATGCCAATCAAACCTTAAGATTATGAATAATTGTATCTAAATTAATGCAAACACAAAAATGATTTATATATTTATATGTTTACTGTTTTTCAGCTGAATGTTATTAAAACAAAATGTTTGAATTTGTCAAATTATTAATTCCATGTATTATTTTCAGTTATTGTAGGCCTATGACGAAGCTGCATGAACATTATTCTCGCTTATTTCCTGTGAATTTTATTGATTTTTGTCATATTCATATGAAAATGAACAGTTGCCATCACTCTGATCATAATAAGTGTACATGCAAACTAAAGTGTCGCCTTAAATGTTGATTTTTTGCTGAGATAAAGCGAGATGAGAGAGTCATTGCTGTAGTTGCCAGTGGACATACCAGTGCTCCAACCACTGGTAAATTTAGCATTGTATTCTATCATGGTAAGTTGTTCGTGAATACCGATGCGGTCTTTTTACCATCATAATTGTAGTTACCAGCGTATTTATCATGGTAAGTGCGTTAGTGAATCCGGCCCCTGGACGGGGCTCGATCTCTCGATCTATCTAGTGGCTAACCCATTTGATAGGCGAGGAATTTACTTTTTACACAGACTCATTTTTTTTTCTCTACCGCGTAATCCATGCGGAACTATATCGTTATCTAAAACATTTGTTTCTTTATCACATGTTGCACACAAGTCTTTTTAGAAAAAATGGAGATGAAGCAATAAATTGACACACATACACACACACACACACACACACACGCACGCACGCACGCACGCACGCACATACACATACATACATACACACTCACACACACAGACACATACACACACACACACACACACACACACACACACACACACACACACACACACACACACATATATATATATATATATATATATATATATATATATATATATATATATATATATATATGAGTGTGTGTGTGTATGTAGGTATATATGTATATATATATATATATATATATATATATATATATATATATATATATATATATATATATATGTATATATATATGTATCTATACACACATGTATTTATGCACGGATCTGTTATGGTCTGACATTTGACTATTGGCTATCCTTGCCCTGCCTCGTTCATTCGCAGATTTCCTCTATTAAGTGTTTTTATATTGGGAGAGCACTTTTCTCTAATTTTTAAAGGAACCTTGAGTAGCTGTGGCAATGAGATATATTCCCAAAGATACTGAAGGAGAGAGGTATGATTGCTAGTAAAAGATTTAGTCGTGCGTTCGACGTATTTTTTTAAGTGACGATTAAAAGTGCTCGAGGCTCGTCATAAGTGGCTGCCTGAAAGTGAGATTAAGTTAATATCGAGTTAGAAACAATAAGATAGAGGAAAAAGAAAATAACTATATGATAAGAAGGGGGAAGAACAGAGAGTTATGGCTATCTATGGAAATTTGTTTATTTGTTTTGCATAGGCTGTCACAACGAAGGACAACCAATATAATCAATAACACCAGATTTGACTTGAAAGGGGAGGGGGGGAGGGAATAAAGATTATTAAAGTAAAATGAAATGAATGAAAATGTCATCATGTGCTCGGTCTCATGATCAAAACAATGATGTAAAGAAACAAAGTAAAAAGGTATGATGTTATATGAAAATTCCTATCGTAGTTAATTGTGTACAGATTCCTGGCATATTGATATGTGCTTCGAAACAATGCGTTTCCCCAAACTGATGTGAATGAATGCAATGGAAACAAGCACTACAATGAAGTACATAAATACGGCAGAAGCGACTCGACCGATAGACATATAATAGAGAAATTACAAGTGGTATTCAGCCAATCTATGTGAATATCAAAAAAAAAAAAAAAAAAAAAAAAAAAAAAATAGTTAACTACTATTCGTCAATTCATCTTGCTGATGCAATCTCACGCACATTCAACCATTTCTTCATATGAAAAACATCAATCTACAATAAACACTTATGCATTATAACAATAAGAATAAATAAAAGCAAGTCCTACCCATCTCCATTTCATACTTGCCATATCCAAAATATATCAGAAGCAGCAGTGATCTTTGTTGACATACATTTCGTCCTTTGAAACACAGCCTTTTAATTGTTTGAATTCAGCCATAGTGAGGTTACAATGTCAATTCATATTCATATTGTACAATATAGTGTAGATGAATTAGCTCACATCATGCCTTTTGTTTCATAATGTATGCCAGCTATTATTGAATTCCTAATGTATGCCACCTATTATTGAATCTGAATAAGTAATCCCTGTTGTCAAGATCAGTGAAGATGGCAATCAGCAGACACGCCGTATCCCGTGATCAAGAAAGAAATTGCAGCGAAGATGAGATTGGACCCAATAGAGCAGCCTATGATATTGTATATTTTTCAGGTACGTTGACGTAATATAAGTATGTAAGATAGCCAATATACACAACAGTCCTCCAAATTATT
>NW_028234423.1:22369490-22388311 GCF_977035675.1 Penaeus japonicus | reverse complement strand
AAATTTCATAAATAAACAGAAAATAAGTCTTCACAGCTGCATAAATGAACGCACTCTGTCCCGACGCCCTCCGACGTCCCACACAAGAATTACGGTCACTAATGGCTGCCATTGCAGAAAGCAAGATATAGGATTATCGGCGTGAAGTGAGAACTATTGCCCTTAGATAAATTAGAATTAGTCACCTACAGATTATAGTGTTATCATGAACGCTTTTGGCGCCATTGTGAAGTATTAATTTAATCAAATTTCCTTTTTGCATCAACACAGCTGTTTGAATGTTGGGAACGAGAATATTGAAGGACAGAAAGAGAGGAAAATGGAGACGAGAGGAGAGGGAGAAACGAACGGGCAGAGGGAGGGCCACGAAAATTACATAGTTACTCTTTGTAGTTCTCTATAATGTCTAATAATAAGGTTCACTTTAATTAAAACATTTCTGTTTCATAATCTTCCATGTTGATCTTATTTCCTATTAAGGAAATACGGAAAGAACCAGAACAACACACACTAAATCCCCACCCCGCTTGCTTGCTTGCTTGTTGGATTTATTGGCTATCAACCAGCGGCACAAGCCAAGGTTATTAAGCCAATGATTCCATTTTATTTTATCAATCTATAGAAGGTCATAAAGTTTTGTCTCCTTTAAAAAAGTGATTACTTTACTAATTATTTTTTCATTATCTGATAGTAGATTTTTAATATTTAATTCAATATTTTTCATTTGAAAGTAATTTTTTATATTCTGTCTTTTGTTATGGTATTTTTGACAGAATACCAGAATATGTGCCACTGAGAGGTGTCTAAGACAGTGGTCACATTGTGGAGGGAAATTTTTTTCGATGTAGGGAGTGAGGTGGGTTAAACGTGTGGCATTGACCCTCAGTCGGGCCAACACCACCTCCTCCCTTCTGTTTCTTCTGTGGGCTGTGTCCCACTGTTCGATTTCATTTTTGTACTTATTAATAGTGAGGTCGGTCCACTCACTCTGCCACAGGAGATGGATTTTTGCTTTTATAAAAGAGACAAAACACCTGAGATCTGTGTGGATAATACCAGGCTCCAGATCGCCAGTCGACCCGGCTAGTTTGTCAGCCTGTTCATTACCATGGATACCTGAGTGTCCAGGTACCCATATCAGTTTGATTGATTTATTGGCACTATGCATTTTACGAATGATATTACCCTGTATTTCATTATAGGTGGTTTCTAGTGATTTAATGGCTTTAATTGAACTTAAAGAGTCTGAAAAAATGACTATTCTATCGTGGGTCGTCGATAGGGCAAAATCTAAAGCTTTATCTATTGCAAAAAGTTCGGCAAGAAAGATCGATGTATGATTCGGCAATCGAAATCTCAACTGACATTCAGTCGACCATACACCCGCTCCCACACACTCGTCTGTCTTGGACCCGTCGGTATAAAGATGAAAAAAAGAAAGATGTTTAATTAGGATCTCTCTGAACCTCTGGCGTACCTCCACCTCCGACACCGTGGCTTTGGCTGTTGGTAGCCAGTCTAAAACGGTGGTGAAATTTGGGTTCTCCCACGGTGCTATATTTGACTGAACCAGGGTATCGATGGTAGAGAGATCTATACCGACTTTATCTATGAGGTCATGGAGTCTATTGCCCAGCGGCTTCCCGCCGCGTTGTTGGGGCCCTACCTGCGGCGCAAAACATCCCTATTTGGATGCTGGGGCTGCCTGGCTACCTTGGCGGCATAAGTCAGCTCAAGCTGGCCGCGTCTAAGACGGAGGGGAGGTACTCCCGACTCTACCTCTAGGCGCTCAATGCGAGTGCACTTAAGGGCTCCAAGACAGACGCGTAAACACGCATTCTGCACGACATTCAAACCTTTCAGAGTTGAGCTCGTTGCCGAGCCATACACGATTGACCCATAATCTACTTTAGACCTAATCAGGGATTTATATAACATCAGTAAAGACTTTCTATCAGCTCCCCATTTGTGTCCAGAAATGCACTTTAATAAATTGAGTGCTTTTTGACATTTATTCTTTAACTGACCAATGTGGTCTTTCCAATTCAATCTACTATCAAAGAGTAGACCAAGAAATCTAGCTGAATTTTGAATAGGTATTGGATGGTTGTCTAGAGTTAGCCTGATGTTGGGCTTTCTCCTATGTGTAAAAACCACGCCAATACTCTTTCTAATGGAAAACTTAAAACCCCACTGGAGGCCCCAGTTATGAATCATATCCAGTGCCAATTGGATCCGATTTGCCGAGAACTCTGCATTATTGCTGGAGTGCCATAATGCACAATCATCGGCGTACAGTGAGTATTTAAGATTTCGAGGAGGAGATGGTAAAATGTCATTTATCATACATAAAAATAAGGTGGGAGACAAGACACTTCCTTGTGGGACCCCGTTTGCCTGGACAAAAATGTCCGAGAAAGTGACGTTGTCAGAAAATAATTTGACAGAAAAAGTTCTGTCAGAAATGAAATTTTGGATAAAACAAGGCAAGTTTCCACGTAATCCGAAAGCATAAAGTTTTCTGAGTAGGCCATGTCATGTCGTAGGCTTTTTCTATATCTAAAAATACTGAAATCAAAAAATGCTTTTTGGCAAATGCCTCATGAATATGACTTTCCAGTTTTACTAGCTGATCGAGAGTTTGACGTCCCTTTCGGAAGCCGCACTGCTCGTCAACTAGTAAATTCCTGGTATTTAAAAAATGCAATAGCCTACTATTAACAATTCTTTCCATGACCTTGCATAAGCAGCTTGTCAACGCAATTGGGCGGTAAGAAATGGCGGATCTGGGATTTCCCCCTCCTTTCAATATGGGAATGATGTGGGCGAAGTGCCATGAATTTGGAAAAGTCTGGCTTTTCCAAATATCATTGTACACTTCTAGCAACTTAATCATGTCATCATGATTAAGATGCTTTATCATCTCATATCGAATCTCATCGGGGCCTGGGGATGTTCCTCTACAGGCTTCTAGGGCTCGGACAAGCTCATTCATTGTAAGATCTTTATTGTAATCAAAGTTATCTCCTGTGACAAAGTGAATTGGTTGCAGCTCGGCTGCTTCCTTGGTTGTCAGGAATGCAGGATTGTAGTTTTCCGAGCTGCTTGTATAAGAGAACTGCCTGGCGATTATGTTAGCTATGTCTCTAGGTGAATCGTAATTATTTCCCTCATGAATGATGTTTCTGATCTTTATTGATGATTTTTTTCTATTGATTTTATTAACTGTGGACCAAACCTCTGAGATCTTAGTGTTGCTATTGATCGTAGAGACAAAGCTTCGCCAGGAGTCTCTTTTGGCTTGTCTGATTGTTCTTCGAGCCCTAGCTCTCGCTTGTTTGTATTTGCGAAAGTTCTCATTTGTGATATTATTATGGAAAAGCCTGTAGGCCCTATTTCGTTCACATAGCGCCCTGCGGCAATCTGGTGTCCACCATGGAACTCTATGCTTAACGCTATCTGTCGAAGTCTTAGGGATGGTTGCCATTGCTGCATTTATAATACAATTTTGAACATTGTTTACTTTATCATCAATGGTTTCTCCAACAACTTCGAGCTTGACGCTCCTTGTGAAAGCGACCCAATCTGCTCTTTTTACGTTAAATTTGGGTGCTGAAGGCGTCCTCGTGTGTCGCATGAATATTGAATACAAATAGGAAGGTGATCGCTTCCCAACGAGTCGTCAATGGTGTGCCACAGGCACTTGGCTGCTAGTGTTGAAGAGACCAGTGATAGGTCAATGAAGCTCAAATTACCGGTATTATCGTCTATTCGCGTTGGACTACCATCATTTAGAAGAACCAGATCAGAGTCGTTGATCAACTTAACTACTTGCTCACCTCTACCATTCACCCGCAGGGAACCCCATGATGTATGACGAGCATTAAAATCACCTAAAATTAATTTATTATTTGGCAGACTGTCCTGAATAGCAAAAAGCCATCATAAATTAACATTTTATCAGGTGGACAGTAAGCTGAGCATATAGTCAGATACGTGTTATTGAATTTTACTTTGCATGCGACGTGTTCCAAAGTAGAATTAATCGTCACTTCAATGAAAGGGAGATTCTGGTGGATGTACATGGCGACTCCGCCTCCACCCCTTCCCTCTCGGTCTTTTCTACAAAGATGGTAGTTTCTTAGCGATACGACCTCGTCAGAGACTTGGTCGTTTAAATGGCTTTCTTGTAGTACGATAATATCGGGAGCATAGGACGAGGCTAATAATCTAAGAGAGTTTAATTTTGATCTAAGACTTCGACAGTTCCATTGTATAATGGTATACGCGTGGATTACGTTTTATGGGGTTTGGAAGTGCCTTGTCCGGCGGTTTTTATTTTCTTTTTTTGGGAGGGAGGCGCCTCTCCTCTCCCTCGCTTCCCGAGGGCCTCTCTCGGGAATTTTTGGAGACAGTAGCCTCCATGGCCTGCTCCCCTCCACTAGAGAGACGCCCGGCAGAAGATGATCTGCTCTTACGAGCAGAACTACCACCAGACGAAGTTCTAGTAGGGGTCGCCTGGACTAAGAGGTGTGATCCAGATTGTGATTTGGTATCATCCTCCTTATGATGCTTTTTTTGCTGGGTTGATTCAGCAATTTCCTTTATTGTTTTCGTCAATTCTTTAACTTGATTCATTAAATTTTTAACTGTTTCCTTTAATTCCGAAATTTCCTGGTCCTTAGCTGCGAGCTGCTGACTAATACTGCTTGCATTGGAAACGTTGTTAGTTACAGCTGAGGCGTAAGAAGTATTGGGTTTGCTTGTCAAACCTTCCACTTTCTTCTTGGCCTCACGGTAACTAATATCGTGTTCTCTCATGTATGCCAATGTCTCAGTCTCCGTCTTCAGGCTACTGCAATCAGCAGAACCTGACTGATGGGGACCTCCACAGTTAGCACACTTGAGGGTCTTTTCCTTGCATGTAGTAGTATCATGAGCTCCAGCACATTTACCGCATATAAATTTGTCTGTATCTTTATCATTGCATCGTAATGAGGTGTGTCCAAATTTTTGGCATCTATTACAATGCATTGGTTTTTGGATATAGGGTCGAACTTGAACGATCTCATACCCAACTTTAACAGTACTTGGAATTTTGTTAGAAGAAAAAGTCAAGAAACACAATCCGGTTTTTACTCGCACATCTCCATCTTTCTTAGCCAAACAATTTACGTCTACTACGCTCTGGTCTTTCATGGCCTCAAGAATTTCACTTTCTTCCATTGTCCTCAAATCCCTGTGAAAGATTACTCCCTTACAGGTATTTGGGCCAACAGGAATAGTTACTTTAACTTGTAAGTCATGAATTTGCGTCAGTTTAAGCAAATTCTTAACCTGAGATTTAAATTGTAACTTAACAAGGAGGCTGCCATCTCGCAATTTTCGGACAAAATCAAACCCGCCTTCCACTTGACCATCAAGGACCTTCTTGATGATAAAGGGGTTGACATTCTGCAAGGATTGATTTTCTTTCACGCATCGAATGTTCAAGCACCTTGCGTTCTCTGGAGGGATATCAATATGTCTTCTGGGTCGGTCATTGGTCGGGGTTCCATTTTTAGTCAAATTTGTCTTAGAAAGGTTCTGAGTCGCCCCTCCTCCTTGGGGAGGAGGAAGGGTAGCCGGGGATCAATCATACTAGGGTGTCGGACCAGGTCCGATCCCTGGGCCAAAGCCCGTTGTCCTGAAGGACTACCTTTCCCTTAACTATTGTATATCAACCTAATCCCAATAGCTAAGAGAGGATAATAAAAAACAAGTCTTTCAGTTAAACGTCCTCGCCCCCCCTTAGTGGAAGCCTGGCTGCTTTCTCCAGTACCAACTAAGGGATCGGAGTTGGTGTGTAAGGCACCTTCCTACCGCCGAACCTGCCTATTGCGAGGGACGGTAAGTCACTGCCCACCCCCCAAGCGAATACAGGAGCTCACAAGGAGACTCCCGTAGGCTCAGGAAAGTCACACCAGAAAAATAGAAAAAATTCAGGGGGAGAAAAAAGTTGCGCCCGAAGGACGCCCCAGGCTACTGGGCCTCCCTACCCAGGGGTCACAGCCCGTAAGGGCTACCCTGGAGTAGAAGAGAGCTGCGGGTCTGGGGTGGGGGCTGACTACTCTACTTCTACTACTAGTCTCGTGTCACCTTCAAATTCAAAGCACTGAAGGTGCAGAAAAGCACTTAAAGTGCACAAAATCTGAAAAACAGTGTTTTACTCGACTATTTTACTTTAATTAAACACAGAAACAACCAAATGTCAAGCAAAACGAGAGGCCCCGGAAACCAGGGTAGCTCTGGTGTCACAAGACTTATATTTTAATTGCTGCTGCGTTACAAAAAACGGTGTGAGTACATCAGTTTCTCATACACGAGTGGTCCCCACCCCGCCCGCTTCGGCCGCGAGATATACACACAAAGAAAAGGAAGAAAAAATGGACTTCAGGAATCTAGTCCAGAGCATAAGTAATGCGATTTTTTCTCAACACAACGACATCTACATGAACTCAGGTGATTTATAACGAGTTTTATTAGAGATTGAGATTATCCACGAAATAATGTATATATATATATATATATATATATATATATATATATATATATATATATATATATATATATATATATATATATAAATATGTATATATATATATATATACATATGTACCTATACCTATATATACCTATATACATGTATATATATGAATATCTATCTATGTATCTATCTATATATATATATATATATATCTATATATATATATATATATATATATATATATATATATATACTGCATATATATATATATATATATTATATATATATATATATATATATATACTGTATATATATATATACATATATATACTGTATATATATATATACATATGTATATATATATATATATATATAAATATATGTATATATATATAAATATATAAATTTATATACATATATATGTATATATTGAAACAAACACACACACACACACACACACACACACACACACACACACACACACACACATCTTTCTTTACCTTTTGTAGGTCCTATTTGTTGATTTCCAGAACTTGTGTTTTCTTGCGTGGTAGTCTCTTCTGCTTCCTCTTCATCACCTTCCAGCCCTTCCTCTAACTTCTTTAGTATCATATTACTGATATTTTTCGCTTCCTGTAGGAGCGTAAGCACGCCAGAAGTTTTGTTCAGGTTGAAGTTGCCGCTAGCAATTATTTGCCAAAATTCATATGCCTTAAGTCTCAGTTCACCATATTCAAACTTCATTTCCCATTCCAGTATGTTGGTGTCAATGTCCGTATCATTATTTCCATTGGACATATCGAAAGTTGTACTTTCCAATACAAAGGTCTTATTTTCAACATCTTTTAAAGCTAGCAATAAGTGTCTAACTATGCAGTATAGACCTTCGGTGTGGTTACATCCTGCATACTGATTTTCTAAATTGATTTCAGAACTTGTGTTACTACCAGCTGTTTCTGTGGAACTGCTTAAAGAACTGTGGCTTTGCAGTAAACTCATTGAATAATCTATAAATTGGTTCAGTTGCTTGAGGAAACTGATATGCATGATGTGCATAGCTCTTCTATAAACTTTATTAGCATCCAAGGATAATTGTTCTAGTATTTCCGTGGCTGGAATGTAGCTGTCAATAATACTCCTTCTCAGGTCGGAGGTACTATTGGAATCAAACAAACGTGGACTTGCTTGCCACATTTCCTCGAGTTGCATAAAGTACAAATCTAGTTCTCTCATACGTATCATTTTTACGCCATCGTCAGTTCCCAACGTCTCTAGTGTGGCTTTTATGTTAGCAGTGACACGTTGAATCCTTTGCAACATCTTTTCTTCAATATTTAGTTGATTACCGCTGAAACCATTTTCCTTTTCTTCTGATGAATCATTCGCCATATTTTTCATTTGTCCCAAGAGATTGTCATATTGCTCTAGTGACGTTGTCGCTAGTGTGTATGAGAAGATTTCCTTGTTTAGGTAAGCCATTTCTTCAGCTTCTGTCAATAGTTCATTAAGACGCATCAAGAGAGTGATATTAGCATCAAGGAGACTGTACTTCCACATACGGAACCATGGCACTCCCTCGGCTTCAGAAGGCAGAATCACTACAAGTTCCTCCATGAGATCTCTAAAGGTAATAACAGACATTCCATCAATACTTTCCATATCATATGTCCACAGCATCATAATGTTATTTCCTTCTTCAAGTTTCATACTAAAGTGATTGTTGCTCATTGCAAAACTAGCATTTGATATTGTTATACTAGTAACGTTAGCTTTATCATCAGTAGTTGGAGACTTTGTTGGGGAATCATTATCATGTAGATCATCAACTCCAGTTACAATATCACTCCATAGTCGGGTCTTGTCGATGGAATCCTTTAGTATGTCAATCGCATCTCGGAGCACGAGTACCCTAGTGCTTGCTTTGCCGTATAACATTTGTGTTTTTAGTGAAGTAAATAGTGTCATGAAATTCTCAATAATGTTAGCTGCATTTGTTACAGTTGTGCCATCAACCTTTATACCTTCTTTAATAAGGGACCTGATGCGCTGGACGACATTTGCTATGCGTTGCAGGACGCTAAAATGAGACGATTTCTTGAAGGAGAAAAGAACAGTGTAGATTTCAAGGAAATTGGACATTGTTTCACTAACGTTCTCTTCCTGGCCTTTTAAGTTTGAAATATCTTTCAGCAATTCTGCTAGTAAATGGTGCAGATCTTTGTAGATGTATGTCACTTGTGATGATCTGCTCAGTTCGAAGCCACTTGTTAACATATCAAGACTATGAATATCTTTTTTCTTTTGGCGCATTTTTTCATACTGAAGGACGTGAGCCGAAAAGAAACCATGAAGTTCGCCTAAAAATTCCTTAGATTCATTCAAGACGGAAACGAGATTGCTGACATCGAGTACTTCACCCGCTACTGCTGTATTCAAAGAACTTAGATCATAAACTAGCATCCTACACAAGGTGACGGCTTCTTTGGAGATGAAGCCAAAACCTTTGGCAAAGGTTTCATAATATCCAACTATGGAGTCAATAATTGCACTGTCCCCCATATTTCCATGATCCTGCATGCCCTCCAGACTTGACTGTATCCTTGTAGTCATACGTCGTAATTGCTTCAGCATGTAAAACGATTCGTGCACTTCTATGGCTGCTTCGCTTCCATGACTAATCACTGTGATTTGATCTAACAGTCTGGAAATATCGAGGTATAATTCGGGAATACCGCTTGCCATTTCTATCTCTTCGGAAAGCAAACTACTTAACAGTAAAGAATATTTTCTTAATTTCCTATAATCACTCTTCTCTATTGTAGAAATGTTGCTGAATAATCGATCTGTGACATTTCTAATGCTGGTAATGGTATCAGTGAATTCAGAGGGACTCTCTTCTGACTGAGTATCACTGGTAACACGTCCAATATGAACAAACAGTACCTTGTGCATATCACTTATTGCTTCCTTAGTTCTCAGTATTAGATCTACCTCATCATAATAAACCAGAGTTGTTATTGCAGCTTCTTTCATATCTGTTAGATCTTCTATCAATTGTAACATTTCTATGAGGTACTGAATACCAGTGCCTGGCTTCACTTGTACATCATCAAAGTTGAAGCCAGAGAGATGCTCGCCGAGGTTGATTGGCAAAAACTCGATATAAGAAGTGATATTAATAAGGAAGCGGTAGGCGTTAGTAATTGTTTCCACTACAGCAAATTCTGTATCTGTTATTTCACCGATATTCTGTGTCAGATTAACTAGTGAAAGCCTAACACTTTCAAGGTTGTTCTGATCACCACTTAAAATTCTCGAAGTTCTACTGTGAATGGCATGCATCTTGGAGTTTTCAGCATATCGCAGTGAGGTGGTACTCATATATGCAATTCTGTTCCTGACATTCATTGCATCTACAATCTTACTACCATGCACTAGTAAGTTTTGTCTTAGAACAGTCGCCATTCGTGACAGCTCCATCACATCATATCTAGACACTGTGTACAAATTGTCAATTACTTTTGAAATATGCATATTCATGTCAGCAATATCGCTTACAATAGTCATCGTACGATTTGTATCCATATCAGCGTCATGAGCAAAGCTTGTTAACATATGTGAAGAAATCCTCACAATACTCATCCAAATGCTTTCTCTCATTCCAGACTCCAAGGTTACAGCCAGGTCATCTAGAGCCCAAATAAGTTCAGTATAATATGGTGCGTCACTAATGGTGCATGAGCCCCGAATCAGTGGCAGCAGAGAAGAAACATGTCTTTCAACTGTCTCTAAATCAACTTGGACAGGGTTTATAAAGCCATATTCAATGGTTATATATAAATCATGAACTTCCTCTACGTTGGCATCATTTCCTGCTTGACCAGTCATTTGAGGAACACAGCCTAATAATGTCCGTAGCTGCGTAAAGTACTGATAACGCATTTTCATTTCAGAATACTGACTCATTTCTAGACTCTCACTTGTGATTCTTTCAGCTGTTGCCATGATGGTGTCTCTCGTAGCCATTAAGGTTACCCTTAAATCCTCTAGTTCTGGTATTGATACTGACCCACCGACTGCACTGATCTCATACAGTTCTGTCAATAACTGTTGACATTTTGTGATCTGATATTGTTCAATCTTACCAAATGACCATTCATTAAAAATGACAATAGAATCCAAAACGATCTTCTGAAGCCTCTCAGAAAGCCTTGGATTCAATACTGCACTGCCATCATGAGAGTCAGTTAGTCCAGTTACAAACTGTGTGTAATTTTCGACAACAATTTGAGCACTTCCAAACGTGTAGTGATTCTGCAGACTTACGGAATCAATGACGGCATCCATTGCATTCTCCTTAAACAAATTCTTCAGATTCGCTTGAGAATTCTCAAGGAAAAGTTGCCAGATATGTAAATCAGGAATTGACATGCCTTCAGTTATACTGAATGCTTCGATATCTTGGACGGATTTTTTAAAGCTGTACATGGAACTCTTGTTTACTGATGATCTCATGAGGCTAAAATGAATAAGCATATTAGTAATGACATTAAAGCTTTCTAATTCCGTTTTGTTCAGTTCTTCCACATTAAGTTCGCTGCCTATGGTTATTGTCCAATTCTTTACAACAGTTTGGAGTTTACTCGTAATGACAGAGGCTTCCTGGAATACTATTGCAGCTTCACTTGTCTGCGCCAACGAAGAAATGTCTCCCAGTTTGACATTGATGCTAGTCTGAGTTTGGCTAATGAGGGAATTCAGGTTTTCAAGTATTGTAAGGCTAACAAGAGTGCTCGTTTTGTTCATAAGTGACTTAATGCTGCTTAATGAAGAAGCCACTGCTTTCATCGAATCATACTTGATATTATCAATATCTGCAAGAATGACTTGTAATAGAAGACTTAATTTAGACAGTGCGGTCTCCTCTTTCTGGGTTTGTTGCCCATCATTGCCCTCATTTCCACTTGATATAGACACAGTTGCAATTAGAGATGTAATTGCACTTTGAGCCTTATTCAGTAGGGACTGGCATTCACCAAGAATGTAATATTGTGTAGAAAATCGCTTAACATCCTCAAACTGCACTGATGATAGGCTGTTGTCATTGAGCTGACTTTCAGTGTTTAGGGATGACTGGGAGATAAGCACTGTTTGAACTAGTTGACTTGTTGTCTGTATCAGTGAAGAAAATTCTGTGGTATCTATGCCAACGTCTGAAGTTTGACTTGTGGTAATGGAAGCACTGAGTGTTAAAGAAAACTCTCTAAGGGTAGCAAGCACATGATCATTGATTGAATAGATATCATCAATAGATTTAAGAGTATTCTGTAAACCATCAAGAGCAGCTTTTGTCTCTGCTGTGCCTTTTCCCTCCTTAGCAATTAGGCTAAGAGTTTCCATGTTTGAGGTGAGAAGACGGCTGGTGTCTTCCAAGATATAGAACGTATTCCTGATATCCACAGACGATTCCATAGATTGAACTGATATGCTTATTTTCGCTGAGGCAGAAACCAAAATAGTCAGTGACTTTGTGAAGAAATTTCGATGGAACTCTTTAAAAGTGGTTGTAGGATCAGTACTTATGAATTTGGTGACAAGATTGATAAATCTTTGAGTATTGGGCTCTTGGAAGTTCATGTTACCTGTAGCCCATTGTTCTGCAATGCCCATAATAAGGTATATGGTTTCACGCTGATCTGCTGAAGTATCGTTTCTCCCTAAATCGTTTACAGCTTCGTCACTGCCACTGTTACTATCAAGCATGCTTCCAAACAAATAATTTTCTATTATGTTGGTAAAGTGTGATAGTGAGATTTGGACATCCCTGATTTGCATGATTAATTCCATGGCTAACAAACCTGCTTCTGTCTGCTTATCAACAATTTTATAATGTTCTAAAATTTCTATTGTCTCTTGTAAGTAGGTGATTCCAGATCCTTGGGACACCGAGATACTTGAGAGCTCATATGACTGCAAAACTTCACTAAATTCTTCTGGAACGAACGGCCAGTCATGTGTAAATTGCGTGAGATATTCATATAGGTCTGCTATGTTGGCATTCGATTCATAGGAGGTTATCATTTCTCCTAAAGTCTTCTTGATTGCAGACAGTGCTGAAACTGTTGAAACTATGGCTGTTCTTGATGATGCAAAGGATGCTGATATCAATTTGGCAGTTTCCATTCTATTCAGAATTTCCAGATTAGAAGATGCCCTGTAGCCAAGAAGAGCCAGCTGTCTCATGAGTTGCGAAATAAAAGCGATCTTTGTAGTTTTTGTACTGACAGCCTCCACTACCTTTTCAAAACCGATATTTATCTCGTGAATGTCTGTAGCTTTGATGAAATTTATATCAATTTTGTTCAACAATAAACTCAAACGAGTTACCTCATCCACTTCAACAACATCATCTGATGTAGATTTGCTGAACTTCATAATAGACTGGTAAGCTTTTACAGCAACACTATGAGCAGCATTCATATACACAGTTTGTTTCTCTTTTCTCTGCAGTTTTTGGACTTCAGTGAGCATTACAGAAAGTCGAGATAGCTGCTGCTTCATTAACAATCTAAGATTTTCCATTCCTTCAATTTGAACTCCACTGCTCGTCCTGAAGTTAGTCAACAGTTCCACGTATTCTTCTAACATTACGACCTCCTCTAATGTGGGAATGTCAATATTTTGCAAGAATTTAGCCATCTCTACAATTACAGGAAGACTCAGGGGAGATTCTGTTTGCTGGGATGCAGTTTCAATGTCTTTAAGAATATCCATCATTCTCGTAAGGGATGAAGTTACTTTAGCCAAGACATTTACTTCCATCTCACTCGATTGTATAGCATATGATCTTGCGATATTGATGGATAATGCAATCTTTGCAGTCTTAGCTATCTGCATTAGAGAAGTAAGTGTTTTTATCCGTGTATTGTTAGGCATGCTATTGCTTATATCTCGAAGGACCAAGATGGAATCCTCAAAATCGCCAATCGATTGCAAGAGCTTTTCAGACGATCCTGCTTCTATTCCTTGGAAGATCTCAAAAAGTTTGTGAAACACTGGGTGATCAAAGTCGTGTTGTCCTTTGTCTTCCCTGGACTGCAATTCCTGGAGCAAGTCAATAGTCTCAGCTACACGTATTTGAATGCGCTTTTCCTTATAAACCTTTGTGAAATACTCTGCTTCAAACATGCCCTCAATCATTTGTACCATTAAAGAGCTCTTCATTCGTTTACTTATGGCGGTAACTTCTTCAAGATTCTGGATGAGTATCCCTGGCATTTCAATTCTTTCCCGCTTTTTCTCTAATTTCTGTACAAGTCCTCTGAACTGCTGAATATCAAGAGCAGAAGCAGATCCACCTTCAATCTGGTAGAGGATGGAAAGTGATTTTTCAATTTCCAAAATCTTAATAGGTTCAGCATCGATGGTTGGTTCTCCAATGGAGGTTACTAGGTTTACAAAGAATATAGAAGCATCTGCCACAATTCCTTCTGCATTCTGAATCAGTGTTAGATGTTTCTCCTTACTTGCTTCTACTTGTAAGACTTCAATCTCAACAGAGATTTTAATCAGAAGCTCATCAGTGATTTTGATAAGATTTGCAATACCCTTGATAAATCCATTCATTGAAAGAATTATTTGTACCTGCATCATAGTTTTATCAAAGAACAAGAGAGATTCTGTGGTGATTTCATAAATGTTTTCTTCAAAAGAAAACAATTTAAGTTGGATGTCGTTGATAATGACATTGTCTTCACTTTCTTCTGTTGCCTCTCCTACTTCTGAAACATTCTGTATAAGATTTTGAAGCATTCTCAGTTTGGTTTTTGTTTCCATAAATATTTCTGATTGTATTTGCTTCTCCATTTGAGCCTTGAGTTGTGGTCTTATAATTTTGATTTTGTTGGTCAGAGTAGTAGTCGCTGTTATAGTTGCTTCAGCCACACTAGAATTTCCTACGAAAGCAACTCCAATCATCTTGATATTGTTCAAGATTTCTTCTGTTCGTATAATGGTCTGTTGGGTGAAGCTGTGAATGTCAACTGTTAGTAAAGCTATTAGTTCAAACATTCTATTGTCTGCAACATATGTTTCTTCAATTTCAAATGACATGTTGGTAAGAGCTTCATTAATTTGGATCATAAGCATCTCTGTTTTTTCTAGAACTCTCAATACCTCTGTTTTTTCACCAATCACTGTAAAGACATTACTGTTTCCTTTGACTTCCACAACTTTGCTGGAAGCAATAACTTTTAACTTTCTCAAGCCACTTATTCCAGCAACAGTCGTTTGTGTAATGGATTCTAGGATTCTAGCTCTTCTTTCTAGAATTCCCACCTGCTCCATACTAAGAGACTCCACAGATAAGCTACCTACAAAGTCGATGAGCTCCGTCACATTGCCGTTTTCTTCCTCCTTCAAAGTAAGATTTATCTTTTTAGTTGAATCTGATACAGTGGCAATAATCCTTTCAAGAGCTATTATACCTGCAGTAGAGGTCATCTTCTTGAAGTTTCGTCGAATGTTCCTACGAACATTTGTTTGCTCTTTTGTAACCCTGTCTTGCATCATTTCTGTACTGGCTATTGCTCTATCAAGAGCATTTATTCCTATCCCGGGAATGATTGTTATATTATGTAATGATGTTAGGATCACCTCTAAAGTCAGGATATATTCCTCTGAAATTTCGCTATCCACACTCAGAACTCTCAAAAGTTCAATGACTTCCTCAGAACTGATTTCACTACTTACTGTTCCAATATCGATCACAAAGGTTCTTAGAACAGTATGCATCTGAGAAAGAACACTTACAGCTCTGTCCATTGTACTGACAATCATTTGATTGCTTGAGAGACGTTTGTTTTCTTCAAGTTCTACAATTGTGGATACTTTAACACTTGCAACTAGATCCATGGCTTTTGACATTTCATCAAAGCTGACTTCATCCTTGTCATATATATAGTAAAGATCTTGTAAGATAAACTCAAGCTTATCAGTTATAACCCTTGTAACTTTACTATTCACCATTCCCGACATTAGGTTAGCAAGCGCTTTAATGACAGGTTGTGTTGACATTTCACTAAAACCGTCGATATCAGTAAAATATTCCACAGCAAGAGACATTTCCTTTTCGATATCAGAAAGAAGGATTACGGCTTTAGCTAAAATGTCTATTTGAATGCGCACCTCCTGAATGGACACTAGAGACGCTTTTCCCTCATGTGCTTTGGATATGGCATCCTGAGTAACAGCCTGCATCTGGAATATACCAGGTATCATCGTCTCCGGCGAAGCGGAGCCCTTGACTGTCCTTAGCATCTCAAGGCTATCCTCAAAGGATTCGATGGTTCCTCTCGGGAAATGGGAATTGGTAGCATTTTCTATGATACTAATTATGGAGAATACCTTTTCATCATTTTTACCGACGGTGGTCGCGCCTTCAGTGAGAGAGATTATAGCAGCTGCCTCTTTCTCAATATCTTCTAGGAGACTAATGATTAAGGAGTATGAATGTATCTGTTCCCCAACTTTATCTTCTTGTTCACTGATACGTACTATAGCAACAGCACTTGTAGCTTTAACAGCACTTAACAAGTCTATAACATTACCAATTCCTTCATGTGAATCAAGTTTTTCTAATATGAATTGTACATTCGAGAACATTTCTTTGATTTCTAATACGTCATGTTCACTGGTTGAATCAATGTTTGAAGTTATTTGTTTGAGTTTATTCATTACTAAACTGATGTCCTTGTTCATCTCTCCCACAAGCTGAGAAGGTCTGAGCTTTCCAATGGTAACTTCTAATCCCTGAGTGATTACATTTGTAACTTGATAAATCATGGTCACTCTGCGCACAATCAACAGTCTTTCATATGAGACTTCAGCTTGTGTCCTGCGATCCCTTAATGAGTTTCTAGCCTGGATAGTAGAATCCAGGAGTGATTCAAAATTCTCAAGTTTTTCTTTGTTCTCCACCATCTCATGAAGTTTCTCAGAGAGACTACTTACCTCTCTCAAGTCTGGTCGGAAAGAACTATTTCTGCTTATTGTAGTCATCAAGTCTGTAAAACTCTCTGTATCAAATGGAGCACTGCTTGTAATTGTTGTTATTTGTCTCATTTCTCTTAAAGAAAGGAAAGTGAGCTGAATATAGTGTAATAGATCATGCAACACTATTAATTCAGTTGCTGTATTATGCTGTTCTCTTTCGAAAGAGACCCTTTCATTAATTTTATTATCCACTTCTGCTACCAAGGAAAGTGCATACTCAATATCGTACGTATATCCTGTTATCATTGTAGCATCGTTGGTGTTCAGAACAATATCTGAAACATCACTCATAAATATCTCAAGAACCTGGATATCATTCTCTGTAAGACTGCTCACTTGTTCTTTTATAGAAAGAATGTAAGTGACATAGTTATCAATAACTTCTTTCTTGACAACAGAATCACTTGATGCAGGGTCAACTCTTAATAGTTGATGCATAAGGATACTCATTTCTGTATTTAGTCGCTGAATAGTCAAGAATACATTAGCCTTACCAAGGTCTAACTGTTTCATTTTCAATGTATGTCTAAAGATTGTTTCTGCCTGACTGATTTTCATTATTGCCACCTCTAAGTTGGTAATTTGACTGACATTTTTACCATCTCTCATATCCATGATTAAGATTTCCAACAGTTTTGTCGTTTGCTGTAAGGTGGATATTTCCTCAGCAGAGATGCTTATAACGTTTCTGCTCATGGCATTGACAGTATCCATTATGCTACTTACCAACGATGATTCCCCTCCTTCTGAAGCTGAATTGCTAAGACTCTGTAGGTCTCTAAGTAGTTGTAGAGTATATGAAATCAAGGCTATCGATTGTTCTGTTCTTAATGCCAAAGCATTGTCTAGACTATTTTCCTCTTTCAACATTATTTGGCCATCTAAGTTGGTCTCCAATATCGTTAAAGTATGCAGTAGCGTGTCTAAACCAGAATACGCACCAGTCAGTTCCGAAACTTTTTCCAGCAAACTTGTCACTGTTACAACTGATTTCAATTTGATATTAGTAACGCTTTTGCTCCAAGACTCGAGCTGTGCTTGAATCTCATCAATATATATGTTAGGTGACAATGATGTTCCTTCTTCTAAGTTTAAGTGCAAATGGCTAATGACTTTGTGCATTTCATTCACCAACGTGTTAGCAGAAGAAATTACTTCTATCGTTTGCTCATTCTGAACAGATTTCTTGAGGGTTGTCAACGCCTTTTCTTTGAACTTGGCAGCTTTTCTAGTGACGGCCTCCAATTTCTTGAACTCACTGTTTGGCTCCATTTTTGTTATCCCCACCACATTTTCTACAAACGCAGCTAGTGCTACTTCGGCCTGTAAGAGGTCAGTTTCTTGTGGTGTATACATTGTAGAAGAAAAAAGATCCATGTACAGTTTAAGTGTGTGAATGTTAGTTATCATGGCTTCGGATGCAGACTCACTAGAAGTGGTCGCCACTTTTGTCATGAGATCGGTGACAGTTGCTTGTGTAGATGATATGATATCTGTCATTTTTTCGACTTGTTGAATGGTTAATATACTCTTTTCTTTTTCTCTGTATTCTTCTATCCTAAGAGTTGTCTTGTCTTTTACTGCATGTGCCTTTTGCTGAAGTTCCTGAAGGCTTTTATGATCAGTCAAAGTATTTGATTCAGAAAGGTCAAGGAGCTGTGAGTTATAATGTTCTAGTTCTCTCACGAATTCAATAGTAACATGATCTATATCCAGATCATTCATGAAATTCAATATATGCGTGATGATTCCATTTTCCTGACCGGACGACTGGGAACTGCTCTTAAGAATTTTCTCAGCTGTGTTCATTAGGGAGTCCACAAGGAAGGAAACATGATAGATGGTGTCTAATTTATCTGCGATTAATTCGTTAGATGCGACCTGCTCTATCTCAGTCATTACTGCTCCTGCTAATTTAGTATTAGCAGAGTCGAGTTCTTTAAGGTTTGTAATTGTGAATGCATCCCCATGAAGAATTGACTGGGCAATGAACTCAAATGATTTTATTTCTGCTATGTGTATTTCGGTAGCAGATCTAAGAGATCCCTGTAGGAATATTAATGTTGAGATGAGTTCCTGCGATATTGTGACAGATTTAGTAAGTGCTCCTTCAGGATTGGAATTCATTGAGTCCTTCAGTAAAGTTATCATTTCCTTGACAATTTGTGTAGCACTAAACAAATCATCCAGAAGAATCCCTTGCGTTTGAGACTTCTCCGTGATCTTATTCCTCTTATTTAGT
>NW_028234423.1:22341990-22356990 GCF_977035675.1 Penaeus japonicus | reverse complement strand
CTAGATATAGTTTCAAGATCATGAGATTCATTTTTCTTGTCCTGGATCTTTTTGTGCTGGAACAGCTGGGCTGATATAAAGCCATAAACTTCCCTTATAATTTCGTCAAATTCACTTAAAACAGAAATAAGTTTGCCATCATCAATGTTTTCACTCCCTTCAGCTGAATTTAAGGAACTCATATCATAAACTAATAGTCTGCATGATGTCACGGCTTCTCTGAAAATGAAACCAAAGCCTTTGGAGAAAGTTTGATAATATTCGGTGATAGTATTTACAAGATCATGAGTGCCAACACTTCCTTTACTATGTATTCTTTCAAGAGTTTTCTGCATTAATACACTCATATTTCGTAATTGCTTCAGCATGTAATAAGATTCAAAGACATCAATAGCTGCTTCGCTCCCTTCTGTAACTACTATAATTTGGGCTGATAGGGTGGAAAGACTATGGTATAATTCCGGGAAGTCTCTTGCCGTTTCCATCTCCTTCAGAGGTACTCTACTTAAAAGAGAAGAATATGTTCTTAATTTCTCAACTTCATTTTTCTGCAAGTTATACCTTGTACTTAACATAAGATCCATAATGATTTTTACATCGGCAATAATCTCAATAATATTCATGTCTTCAGATTGACTGTTTTCTTGTTGCAATGAGCTTGTTGTATCAGTATCAGGTGCAGTTCCAATTATAGGCAATAGGAGGGTAGTCGAATCTTTGATGGAATCTTCATCAGGCTGATTATTACTGGGATACAGAAGTTCAATATAAGTTTTGAATACTTTATATATATTGGTAATTGCCTCCTTTGTTTTAAGCATTGTATCGGCCTCATTGTAATAATAAAGACTTGTTATCACATATTGCTTCATTTCCATCAAATCCTCCATTAACTGATAGACCTCCATAAGGTACTGAATGCCGATACCTGGTGTCGCCTGTACATCACCAAAGTTAAAGGCAGAGAGCTGCTCACCTAGGTTGATTGGCAACATACTGTTATAAGAGGTGATGTTGATAAGGAAGCGGTAGGCGTTAGTGATATTATCTACTGTAACATACTCAGCTTTTTTTATCTCACCAACACTTTTAACCAAATTATCTAGGATAGGCATCATGCTGGCAATATCATTCTTACCATCATTTAAGATTCTAGACGTTCTGCTGTAGACAGCATACCTCTGTGTGTTTTTAGCATATCTCTGAGATATGGTCGTTAAGTATGCTAGGTTATTTCTAATAGTTCTCAGATCTGCAATATTCCTCCCATATAATTGGATTTTCCTTCTAAAGAGAGTTGTCATTCTTGACAAATCCATGACATCACGTCTAGAAACTGTGTAAAGATTATCTTTTATCCTCACAATCTGCATACTTATTTCAATTGCATCTCTTCTAGTAAACATCTTGCTGTCAGTATCATGAGGAACGATACTTAACATATATGCAGCAATCTTTCGCACGCTCTCCCAAACACTTTCTCTCATCAGTGATTGCAAGGTAAGAACTGCATCCCCAATAACCCAAATAAGTTCTTGTATTTGTTCATCCCTTGTAACATTACCAACGCCCTGACACATAGATAAGAAAGAAGAGATATTGCTTTGCACCATTTCTAGGTCAATTTCTAGGGGATTGGTATATCGATTTCCAAGAATATAAGTCAGTTTTTCAACTTTTTCTTTGAACTTGGTGTTATCAGTTGACGTAACCTGATAAGTACAAGCGGAGAAGAAAGTTTCAAGCTTTGAGAAGAATTGATAAAGACCTTTTAGTTCAGCATATTCCTTAACTTCAAGAATGTCGACCTTAATCCTGTCCAGTGATACCGTAATACTGTCTCTGGTAACAAGGAGAATTAGCCTTAATTCTTCCAGTTCTTTCATGAAGGTAGATCCCATGAGAATTTTACCGATTTCTGATAATTCAGCCAAAAATTGTTCACATGTTGTTATTTGATATAATTGAATACTACCAAATGACCATTTATCAAAAATGTTGATAGAATCCCTGAGAATCTTTTTAAACACCAAGGAGAGGCTTGAATTAGTTTCTGAGCTACCATCGAATGAATGAATCATCTGATTTATTAGTAGTATAAAATTTTCCACAACGACCTGAGCCCTTGAAAAGATGTACTCATCCCGCATGGCAACTGAATCAGAAATGGCATCTCCCACATTTTCTTCAAAAATATCCCTAAGTGTAACCTCAGAATTTACTACGAAAAGTTTCCAGACATGGAAGCTGGGAATTGAAGTTTCAGCACTTACATTGACCATTTTAATCTTTTGAAGCATATTCCTAAAAGTGTATACTGTCTCTTTAGTAACAAAAGATCTTGATAGACTAAACTGGATGATCATATCAGTAAAAGTTTTGAAACTCTCATTTTCATTAATACCGGCTTCCTGGAGATCACTTCCAGATATGATCATTTCCCAGTCATGGACAAACGACTTAACTTCACCTACAATCAAAGAAGCTTCATTGAACATCAGAACACTTGCACTTGCTTTAGCATATGACGACATGGTTTCTAATGAGGTGTTAATGGTAACTTTAGAGAAATTAATGAGATCTATTAATTCCTGTAAAATATTGATTCTGATTTTTCTATTTCTGAGCATCTCAATACCAGCAATGGAGGAGGCTAACATGTTGAGTGATTCAAACTGGATGTAGTCAGTCTCGGACAAAGTTGCCCTTAACAGAATACTCAATTTAGTAATCTCGCTTTCCTCCTGTTCTTCTACAGCCTCACTCTCTTCGGGTTGATCTGTAGCTTCCATAGTACTGATCAGAGTTTTAACAGTGTCCTGTACCATAGTCAAAAGGATATCATACTCACTGAGAACATAATACTGTCGAGATATTTCCTTTGCTTCTTTAAGTCCAGATGACATTATACCATCGGATTCATGTTCAGCAATAAGCGTCGACTGAGAAATGGTGGCTGTACGAACAAGGTCCAATGTTGTGCCTAATAGAGAAGTAAGTTCTGTAGTGTCTATGTCGATATCTGCAGTTTCACCAGTAGAAATGGAAGCACTTAGCTCATATGAATAAGTTCTGAGCATTGAAAATACATTTCCTGTGATTACATATATATTATCTATAGAACTTGTAATATTCAGTAAATTATTAAGGATAGTTCGTGTCTGTGCTGTAGATTTTCCTTCATTGGAAATAATATTTATAAGTTGTAAGTTCGAAGTGAGAAGACGACTGGTTTCCTCTAAAGTAGAATACATTTTACTTATTCCCAAGAATGAATTCATAGACTGAACAGATGCTGTCATTTTTGCTGCAACAGATATTAAAATGGTCCGTGACCTTGTAAGGAAACTTCGCTTCATCTTCCTTATGCTAAGTTTATCATCGGTTTCTATGAATTTAGTAACAAGTGAGATAACTGTCTGAGCCTCAAGGCTTTGGAAGTTAATGTCACCAGTTGACCATTGCTCCATAATGTTCATAATAACATGTAATGATTCATCTTGAACTATTTCATTATCTGTTGTTGAATTTTCCATATGCTCTTCATCTATATCATCAAACATGTTTCCAACTATGTATTTTTCTATAATAGTTGTAAAGTGGAAGAGTAGATTCTGAATTTCCATAACCTTCATTGTCAATTCCATGGATGAAATGCTTTGTTCCGTGTCTTTATCAATGCGCTTATACTGTTCTAAAATTTCTAAAGTCTCTTGTAAATAGGTAATGCCAATTCCTTGGGACACCGAGATGCTAGTAATATCATAAGACTGCAAAATATCACTAAAATCCTCTGGAATGAGTTTCCAATCAAATGAAACCGACAAAAGATACTTATATAGTCCTGTTATCTCTTGATTGGGCTCATAAAAGGTGGCTTGCCCTACAACCTTTTGCAAATTTAATAGTTCAGATGTTAGTGAATGTGTTATCACACGAGATGAATCTAAGGAAGATTTTAATGTCTTGATATTTTCCATATCTTTCTGAAACTGCAAGTGAGTCGATGATCTATAACCAAGAAGAGCAAGCTGACTTGAAATCTTGGACAAGTAGGCAATCTTTTTATCATCCTGTCTGGTGACCTCCAGGACTTTCTCAAATTCAGTATTTATCATGTGTATTTCCAAGGCAGTAACAGATGCCATATCAATTGAGTTTAACATGAAGCTAAATTGAGTTACTTCGCTAACTTCAACAATCTCTTCAGATGATGTTTTACCTAGCATAGATGCAAGATGATAGGCCTTTTTCACAGCAGTGTTTGCAGCACTTGTGTATGTTATTTGTTTCTCTTGTTTTAGCACATTGCTGATTTCTTTTATCTTTTTGGTTACTATCTTGAACTGTTTGTTCACTTCAGCAGCAAGGATTTCTAAACCCTCAATGAAGACATTCTCATCTTCTTTAAGCAATGATAAAATTCTTACAAAGTCCTTCAGGAGAACCACCTCGTTCTGCATGTAAGATCGGGTATTTTGCATGAATTGTAGAATTTCGTCAAGGATAGGAATAGAAACAATTGACACGGTTGGTTTCGATGCTGAAGATACATATCTCAAAATGCCTTCCATTTCTGCAAGTAGAATTCCTGATTCTTCAAGGTATGTCAGTTCTCTGTTGTTTCTAGCTATAGTGTAAGTCCTTGATATACTTAATCCCATGGAAAATTTGGCCGACTTGACCGTTTGTAGTAGGAATTCGAGACTTTTTATCTGCATAGCCTTAGTTTTAATAGTTTTACTGATATTCCTAAGGATCATCACAGAGCTACTAAATGACTGTAGAAAGTAAATTGAGGATTTTGACTCAATGTCTTGTAATTGCATAGCAAGTTCTTCAAAAATAGGGTTGAATAGATCAGTTTCTTCTGCGCTTTCTATATTCTGCAGAGATTCGAAAATACGAAGAGTTTCTGTTATTAGTGTTTGAATTTGCTTCTGCCTGAAGCCTTCAATGGAGTACTGCATGTCAAAAGAACCTTCTATTATCCTAATTTCTAAAGATTTCTCAATACTTGTGACAGCGTCTATCACCATCTCAAGATTTATTATCTTCATTCCAGACTTAAACATATGGAGGTCTTTTTCAATCTTATATAGTAGTTCCTCAAGTAAAGTTCGATACTGTGAAAGATCTTCATTGGAATTAGACGCCTTGCTTATCAGCATGATGAGGGATAGTGTCTCTTCGATCACTGATACCTCTGTGGGGTCTGCGTCAGGAGCTGGATTACCAACAGTTTTAGAAATGTTTTTAAACACAAGTAGCAACTTTGAGATTAAATCTTTTAACTTCTGATTTTCTCTCAGCTCCTCTTCTCTCTCTGATTCAGATTGGAATATCTGTATTTCGTCAATGAGTTGAGTTACAATTCTTTTCGTCAGCTTAGCTATCTTTGTTATACCTTTGATATTGGCTCTCTTTATTTTACTCAACTTCAGTTCTTGTAAGCTTTCAGTAAGCACCACGAGCGTCTCTTTGGTTAGATGGAATGTATTGGAGTCAGAATATGACAATTCTTTCATGAGGTTATTCAGGACAATATTTTCTTCACTAATATCAGTTTCTGGGCCTACTTCGTTTGTGATGTTTTCTATTAGTTCTGCAATACTTAATAGAATATTTTGATTTTCCATAAATGCTTCTGACATTAGTGCCTTTTCGATGCTTGACTGAAGGCTAGACCTCATAGTAGAAATTGAGGTTGTAACATGAGTTATGGCGGAAAGTGTTCGACTGACCATGTCAGAATTCCCAACAAAAACTGCTCCAATTATAATGATGTTGTTATAGATTTCTTTAATACGGAGAACCTTTTGTTTATTTAGTAACGATATATCTCCAGTCAACAACGCAACCATTTCATTCATCCTCTCGTCTGGTATATACGAGTCATTTACTTCGTCAGAAATATTCATTATTGTGTCTTTAATTTTCTTTGACATGTCGTCTAAGTTCTCTAAAATGTCTGTCATTGCATTTGTACTACGGATTCTCGAAAATACTTCTCTGCTACCTCTAATTTCTTCGAGCTTACTAGATGCAATAGCCTTCACTTCTCGTATACCAATAATGTCGGTGCCCATGACAACAGAACCTGTAATTGATTCAAACTTTTCTGCCATTTTCTGTAGCTGCTTGACTTGTTTCATGCTCAGAGATTCTATCGACATGGACCTCATCAAGTCTATAAACTTATCTACATCTTCAATATTTTGTATTACAGTTGCAAGTCCAATGCTAGAGCTTAGATCATTAATAGTAGAAATTATTCTTTCTAAAACTGAAATTCCTTTGGTGGAAGTAGTCATTTTTTCAATGCGATTAATGGTTGTAAGTTCATTTGATAATTTTTCTTGCACTTTCATATGTACCTCTTTCATGATGGTTATTGCCTTTTCTAAGATAGGTTTATTCTCTTCAGAAATGGTATTCATACTCTTGATTGACATTAATTGTACTTCCAGATATGTAAAAGTTTTTATTGTTATTTCAGATCCTAACTGAATCTGTTCAAATATCTTGATAAGATCTGTTATCACTTTCTCTTCTAAAACATTACCACCCTCTGCTGATCCAGCATTTGTATCAAAGCCTTCGAAAATGTTTATAATTTCTGTCATAATGTGAGAAACCTTAGTTAAAATATTCACTGTTAAACGAGTTTCTGACATGGTTTTCATTTCTTTTAAAGTTCTCTCACTTCTTTCCTTGGCTGTTGTAACTATTTCGGTTACCCTGTGAAACTCTGTAATATTTATGCTGTCTTCATCATACAAGAAGTACAGATTATCTAAAATAAATCTAAGGCTCGTTATATCCTCAGACGTAATTTCTTTATGAAAAGACTTTGTCAGTAGATCCGTAAGATCGTCCAGCACTTTTGGAGTGATCAACTCGTCAGAAAATTCAATACCATCAAAATACTTCATGATATTCAGTATTTCAGCTTCGATCATGGCAAGTAACCCATCATTTTCAAATAATATATCTATTTGTCTACGTACGTCTTCAATTGCTTCGAAAGCAGAAGTATCATCATGCAACTTTGTAATTGCATCCTGAATTTCTACTTGCAGTTGAAACATACCAAGTAGCTCTTGCCCTCCAGAAGTGGAGTCCTTGATATCCTCTAGAGCCGTAGATTTATTTTTTAATCGGTCAATAATATCATCCATGAAGAGTGAGCTATGTATTCCTTGTACGAGGGTTATGATCGAGTTGATGACATTATCCCCAGCATCGGTTGAAGTTCCTTCACCCATCTTTTCTATTATTTCAGCTACTTCGTTGTTCATTTTCTCCAATATAGTAATAATGGATGCAATTTTGGTTGTAAATCCTGTCTCTCTGCCCCCTTGTTCGTCAAGACGTTTTGCCGTTGCGAGACTTGCCTCTTGAGCCGCACTTAAACAGTCTACAATGTTCGCAATACCTTCATCTGGTCCAAGTTCTTTCACCTTAGTCTTTACGTTGTTAAAAATGTACATAATGTACAAGGTCTCTTCTTCAGTAATAGCATCTGCATTGGTGATCACTTTCTTCAAGAAGTTAATCAATTCATCCACCTCATCATCCATGATACCAATCAGTTGAGATGGTTCGAGCTGCTTAGTGAGTAGATTTAGCTCTTGAAGTATGGTGTCTGTCACACGATTAACCAAAGTCACTTGCACTACAGCTTTTGCTTTTGAGTAAGCAGATTCTGCTTGATTCATTTCCACATTTAAAGTATTTTCTGCCTGGACTGCAAGTTCAATAAGCTCTTCCGTATCTGCAAGCTTTTCTTCATTTGCTTTTATCCGAGTCAAAAACAGAATGAAGTCTGCCATTTTTTCTTCAATGTTTGTAACTGAAGATATATCAGAGTTAATTTCTGTCATAGTTTCTGAAAAGCTCGTGCTGAATGATACCTGGGTGGATACAGTAGTAAAGATACTTATCTCCTTTAAGATAGATGTGATGACTAAGAGACTGTGCTTTACGTTTATTAATGAGGCCAGTTTCTTACCTGATTCATGTAGTTCTTCTTCGATTAACATACTCTTGTCAGTCTTTTCACGAATCTTTACAGTCAAAGAAACAATACTGCTGACATCATAAACATAGCCACTTATGCTCATCTTTTCATTAGCCTCTAAGAGAATACTCTTGATATCATTTTTGAATCCTTCAAGAATGTCTTTATCAGTCTTCATTACTGTAATTTCATGTTGTAGTGTTTGAAGGTATTTTGCATAATTATCGATGATTACGTTTTTCACAAGTGAAATCTCAGATTCTTCGGTTATATTATTTTCCATTTTTTTCAAGAAATCACTATTTTCATTTAGTAACGACTGTACTGCTTGTAGGTTACCAAACTTGCTAGATCCAAGCTCACCTTTACGGACGTGCAGCTGCAGATTGTGTTTTACTTGGTTAACTTGGTCGATTATTGTTTCGATATTACCGATCTCTATATTTTCTCCCTTCTGAATGCTTTCCAATATTTTCTCAAGTTTATGCTGTTCATTTATGAGTTGGGTTATTGCTATACTCGATATAGTTGTGATTTCCGTGTTGATAATCGTAATTATCTCCTCAAGACTATCTGAAATGGGCTTACCATTGTTAGAATCTATCGTTGCAAGTTCTATTTCAGTAAGAACATTCAATATATGTGATACTATATCCAGGGTATCTTTTGTTCGCATCTTTAGAGCATTTGCTGTATCAGCATTTTTGTTTGATTTTTTAGCTTCCTCTAAACTGACCTGCAAGGATGTTATTGTACTGAGAAGGTCATCTAGACCGGAATATTCACCTGACAGGTCTTTAATACTGTCAAGAAAGCCTCGAACTGCAATAATGGACAGCATCTTTATGTTATTAACCCCTTGATTCCATGATTCAAGCTCAGTTTGAATTTCTTCAATCAACACAAGTGGCCTTAATGTAGATCCATCTGTTATCTTAGCCTTCAATTCAGAAATAACACTTTGTAATTCATCCACTACTGAACTTGCAGCATATATTATCTCTGCATTTTGTTTAATTTCTGCAGATTCCTCTAAAGTTTTTAAAATATTGGCATTGACTTTCAGAGCTTTCCTAGTACTTGCAGTTAATTGTTTTAACTCTGTACTATCCTTGATCTGTGATACTTGGCTAATCTCTGTTTTGAATGTATCTAGATCAGCTTTAGCAAGCTTTAGATCATCTTCACTAAGCTTGTAGGTCTTTGAGGAAAACATATCCATGTGTTTTTTCATACTTATCATAGATTCCTGTATCCCTTGAGGTGTGGATATGTTTTCAGTGCTTGAAAATTTCCTCGTAATATCTTTCAGAGTTACATCTGTTGAAGATATAATATGCATCATTGATTCTACTTGTTGTACGAAAATTATATTTTCCTTCTTTTCTTCATATGCTACTTTTTTCTCGGTCACTGCCGTATGAACTTCCTTTAATTTTACTATCAGACTGTTGATTTCATCATAACCTACTGAAGGGTTATCAGTCATTTGAACATTAGTCAATATTTCTAAGAAGAATGCTAGTCTGGAAACGGTTTCACTTGTCACATCATCTATACTAAATTCAGAAATTAATTTCAATACAGTGGTGATGTTTTCATTGATTACCGTGGAAGACTCGGAAATCGTATTCTTTATTTCGTCTGCTACTTTTGTAATAGAACTAACGTAGAAAGAAACCTCTTCAAGTGTTTCCAGAGTGTTAGTAATAGAATTCTGAGATGCGAGTTCATCTACCTTACTTCTGACTGTAGTAGTCAGTTCATTATTTGCAGATATAAACGCTTCAAGGTTTGAGATTACGAATGGCTGTTCCTTGAGGATTTCCTTGGTCCATGATTCAAAGGATTTTAATATATTTATCTGTGACTTAGAGACCGTTTCAGGGCCATTTGTTAGTAGGGATAGTAATATATCATTGATTTCCTGATTAATGTCCACAGGAGTGGGATTAATTCCATCTGAAACTGAATTTAAGGGCTCCATTAGTAAACTTATTTGTTCCTTGATAATATTTGTAGCAGATAGGAGACTATCCAGAAGAACAGCTTGTTCCTGAGATTCTTTTAATGCAACGTTTTTCTTAATTGCCTGCTCTACAACAACCAGGACAGCTTCAATGTTTTCTTTAGTTTGAGTGATTATTGTTTCTGAAAAGGCAGCTCCTTCTGAAACCAGTACACTAAGATCAATTTGGACTAATTTCAGAGAGGTGACAGCATTAGTAATGCCACTGATGCCAGATTGTATTATTGATGACATGATATTGTTAAAATTTTCAAGTACTGCCACACCGTTGCCTTCTGCCTCATCATCTGATACTTCCAACATATCCACTTGTTTTGCCAGTACTTCAATTGACTGCAGGACCATTTCAACTGTTTCTTTTTTTACTTGAGTTACTATTATTCTTGCTTCTACCGTTGCTTGTTTAACAAATAGGCCGATTAAACGATAAACTAGTTTTGTGGTCACAGCCACAATTTGCAAGGACTGCTTAGTGAGAATTTTTGTTCTCGTTTGTACTTCTGTCCTCATTATTTTTATCTCCTTTGTGACTACGCCGATATAGATGAGATCTCCTCGTGTAAATCTCATAACGTCTGCAATCCAAAATTTTACCTGTGACTGCAGTTCCATAATATTTGTTACCGAGATCTCCTGAAGGTCCTGAGTATCACGGCGCCGACGACTACTTGCATCATCACCAGCGAGGCCGTCCAGCTCTCCAGCCAAGTCTTTTAATTCTTCTGCAGCCTCATCTGTAAAGTAATATTTTGAAGAATATTGTTAATACTATAGGTTTACTTACCCCTTATGTTAAACAAATACATATATTCATCTATGGACTTTCCCCCATCCTTTCCCCTTCTACTCCCATGATGCATGTAAAAATATGGCACATCAACCTCTCGTTAAGAATCACTGATCAAGATTGTAGAGTGTAATCAAATGTGATTCAAATATTACATACGAGCAGGTCACTTTTGTTTATATTTCATAAAATTTCATTGTTTATTTCTGCAACAGTCGCATATAGTGAATTAATAAGGTGATGTGAATATGAAAACTGAGGGAAGAAATTAAGTGATCAATATACAAATTATATGTTCAATATATCAAACTATTTAGAAATGAAGTCCCTATGTCCATATCTCCCGAACTACAAGGAAAGTTATTGTCGATTAATGATTAATGGTTTCGACCTTTACCCTATGCTACGTTAGTTAAATAAAAGAAAGCTTAAGTGGCCTGAGAGGAGGGTGTATTTATTTGACTGTGGTTAATGATATGAAATGTGATCCTAGCACTGGCAGAAGTGTTTGCTATTAAAATTTGCTATTTCTGTCATATAATTTGTCACATTCCTGAGATCCAACATTATTCTTAACTATGCTGTAGATTTTTACTAAAATACTTTACTTTATTTAAAAGATATAGCTCTCTATAAAATTCAAGAATTTTATATTTATTCACTTAGGTCATCAACGAGGCTTTAGTAACGCGTATTTAGATCAATGTTGATTTCAAATTCAACTTATCCCTTTCCCTATCCCTATACAAATAGGGTAGCATTTATATGGAGATATATTACCCACACACAAAGACAAGTAAGTGAATAGCGCATGGCTGGTTACTAGATGTGAATGGACATTTGGTTTGAAAATTGTTTTAGATATTTAAGGTATACATGAAATTAGTATTTTTACCAGGGTTAGGCTCTTCGCCAGGGGGGTCCTCAGCAGGTGTGTCTTCACCAGGGGTGTCCTCAGCTGGAGCATCTTCACCAGGGGTGTCCTCAGCTGGAGCATCTTCACCAGGGCTGTCCTCAGCCGGTGTGTCTTCACCAGGGGTGTCCTCAGCTGGAGCATCTTCACCAGGGCTGTCCTCAGCCGGTGTGTCTTCACCAGGGGTGTCCTCAGCTGGAGCATCTTCACCAGGGGTGTCCTCACCAGGGGTGTCCTCAGCTGGAGTGTCTTCACCAGGGGTGTCCTCAGCTGGAGTGTCTTCACCAGGGCTGTCCTCAGCCGGTGTGTCTTCACCAGGGGTGTCCTCAGCTGGAGTATCTTCACCAGGGCTGTCCTCAGCAGGTGTGTCTTCACCAGGGCTGTCCTCAGCCGGTGTGTCTTCACCAGGGCTGTCCTCAGCCGGTGTGTCTTCACCAGGGCTGTCCTCAGCTGGAGTGTCTTCACCAGGGCTGTCCTCAGCAGGTGAGTCTTCACCAGGGGTGTCCTCAGCTGGAGTGTCTTCACTAGGAGTGTCTTCACTGGGAGTGTCCTCAGCTGGAGTGTCTTCACCAGGGCTGTCCTCAGCTGGAGTGTCTTCACTAGGAGTGTCCTCAGCCGGTGTGTCTTCACCAGGGGTGTCCTCAGCTGGAGTGTCTTCACTAGGAGTGTCCTCAGCCGGTGTGTCTTCACCAGGGGTGTCCTCAGCAGGTGAGTCTTCACCAGGGGTGTCCTCAGCTGGAGTGTCTTCACTGGGAGTGTCCTCAGCTGGAGTATCTTCACCAGGGCTGTCCTCAGCAGGTGTGTCTTCACCAGGGCTGTCCTCAGCCGGTGTGTCTTCACCAGGGGTGTCCTCAGCCGGTGTATCTTCACCAGGGGTGTCCTCAGCTGGAGTGTCTTCACTGGGAGTGTCCTCAGCTGGAGTATCTTCACCAGGGCTGTCCTCAGCTGGAGTGTCTTCACCATGGGTGTCCTCAGCAGGTGTGTCTTCACCAGGGCTGTCCTCAGCTGGAGTGTCTTCACTAGGGGTGTCCTCAGCCGGTGTGTCTTCACCAGGGGTGTCCTCAGCTGGAGTGTCTTCATCAGGGGTATCCTCAGCTGGAGTGTCTTCACCAGGGGTGTCCTCAGCAGGTGAGTCTTCACCAGGGGTGTCCTCAGCTGGAGTGTCTTCACTAGGAGTGTCTTCACTGGGAGTGTCCTCAGCTGGAGTATCTTCACCAGGGGTGTCCTCAGCTGGAGTATCTTCACCAGGGCTGTCCTCAGCAGGTGTGTCTTCACCAGGGGTGTCCTCAGCTGGAGTGTCTTCACTAGGGGTGTCCTCAGCCGGTGTGTCTTCACCAGGGGTGTCCTCAGCTGGAGTGTCTTCATCAGGGGTGTCCTCAGCCGGTGTGTCTTCACCAGGGGTGTCCTCAGCCGGTGTGTCTTCCCCAGGGGTGTCCTCAGCCGGTGTATCTTCACCAGGGGTGTCCTCAGCTGGAGTGTCTTCATCAGGGGTGTCCTCAGCCGGTGTGTCTTCACCAGGGGTGTCCTCAGCCGGTGTGTCTTCACCAGGGGTGTCCTCAGCTGGAGTGTCTTCACCAGGGCTGTCCTCAGCCGGTGTGTCTTCACCAGGGCTGTCCTCAGCCGGTGTGTCTTCACCAGGGGTGTCCTCAGCTGGAGTGTCTTCACCAGGGGTGTCCTCAGCCGGTGTGTCTTCACCAGGGCTGTCCTCAGCCGGTGTGTCTTCACCAGGGGTGTCCTCAGCTGGTGTATCTTCACCATGGGTGTCCTCAGCCGGTGTGTCTTCACCAGGGCTGTCCTCAGCCGGTGTGTCTTCACCAGGGCTGTCCTCAGCCGGTGTGTCTTCACCAGGGGTGTCCTCAGCTGGAGTGTCTTCACCAGGGGTGTCCTCAGATGGAGTATCATCACCAGGGCTGTCCTCAGCTGGTGTATCTTCACCATGGGTGTCCTCAGCAGGTGTGTCTTCACCAGGGATGTCCTCAGCCGGTGTGTCTTCACCAGGGGTGTCCTCAGCTGGTGTATCTTCACCATGGGTGTCCTCAGCAGGTGTGTCTTCACCAGGGCTGTCCTCAGCCGGTGTGTCTTCACCAGGGGTGTCCTCAGCTGGTGTATCTTCACTAGGGGTGTCCTCAGCAGGAGTGTCTTCATCAGGAGTGTCCTCAGCAGGAGTGTCTTCACCATGAGTGTCCTCAGCAGGAGTGTCTTCACCAGGGGTGTCCTCAGCAGGAGTGTCTTCATCAGGAGTGTCCTCAGCAGGGGTGTCTTCACCAGGGGTGTCCTCAGCAGGTGTGTCTTCACCAGGGGTGTCCTCAGCAGGTGTGTCCTCAGCAGGAGTATCTTCACCGGGGGTGTCTTCACCAGAGGTGTCCTCAGCTGGAGTGTCTTCGGCAGGAGTGTCCTCAGCTGGAGTGTCTTCGGCAGGAGTGTCCTCAGCTGGAGTGTCTTCACCAGGGGTGTCCTCAGCAGGTGTGTCCTCAGCTGGAGTGTCTTCACCAGGGGTGTCCTCAGCAGGAGTCTCTTCACTAGGGGTGTCCTCAGCAGGTGTGTCCTCAGCTGTAGTGTCTTCACCATGGATGTCCTCAGCTGGAGTGTCCTCGCCAGGGGTGTCTTCAGCTGGAGTGTCTTCACCAGGGGTGTCCTCAGCAGGAGTCTCTTCACCAGAGGTGTCCTCAGCTGGAGTGTCTTCACCGGGGGTGTCCTCAGCAGGTGTGTCCTCAGCAGGAGTGTCTTCACCAGGGGTGTCCTCAGCTGGAGTGTCTTCACCGGGGGTGTCTTCACCAGGGGTGTCCTCAGCTGGAGTGTCTTCACTAGGAGTGTCCTCAGCTGGAGTGTCTTCACCATGGGTGTCCTCAGCTGGAGTGTCTTCACCAGGGGTGTCCTCAGCAGGATTCTCTTCACCAGGGGTGTCCTCAGCTGGTGTATCTTCACCATGGGTGTCCTCAGCAGGTGTGTCTTCACCAGGGGTGTCCTCAGCTGGTGTATCTTCACCATGGGTGTCCTCAGCTGGAGTGTCTTCACCAGGGGTGTCCTCAGCAGGTGTGTCTTCACCAGGGGTGTCCTCAGCAGGTGTGTCTTCACCAGGGCTGTCCTCAGCTGGAGTGTCTTCGGCAGGAGTGTCCTCAGCTGGAGTGTCTTCGACAGGAGTGTCCTCAGCTGGAGTGTCTTCACCATGGGTGTCCTCAGCTGGAGTGTCTTCATCATGGGTGTCCTGAGCTGGAGTGTCCTCGCCAGGGGTGTCCTCAGCAGGAGTG
>NW_028234423.1:22276990-22291990 GCF_977035675.1 Penaeus japonicus | reverse complement strand
CTCTGTCAAATGTCCATTCCATCAGGAAATCACTGCCATCCAACATTTTCAGATCAATTAAGTCCGCAATATCAGTAGATGAGTTGAAGTTCGGTGTCACTGTCGAAGCGCTGGTACTGGTACTAGGTACGGTAGTAGTAACAGGAACTGTAAAGGTACTAGATGATACAGAACTATTAAATGGTTCATAAATTCCATTGATAATGTCAGCCCATTCCCGAGTTGTGGATGTGACACCTTCAATGAAATGACCTGCATACTGAAGAATTAAATATCTTAGACTTGCTTTTCCGCATGGGTTCTGTAATCCGACAATAAAGTCTGAAAACTCTTCAATAAGATCTGTGATAAGCATTACTGATGTGGCATTTAATGCTTTACCATCCTCAGCAAAGTTTCTGATCTCTTGTGCAATATATGATAAATGATAGCGAATATCAGCCTGGAGCATTTCCCTGGATAACATAGATTGCAGAAGAAGAGAAAGCTCGGATAATGCTGGCAATGAATCAGTCATGTCTCCTACGTTTTCCACAAGACTTGAGAGATTTTGTGCAATGTTCTCCAACATGATTTCCAAACTTTCAGAACCATAAAATATCTGGGATTGATAGGCTATCCTATACGCATGTTCTCTAATCGAAATGTCATACATATCTCCCTCCATATTCTGTAATTTCTCAAAATGATAAAGGAGAGCTGAGAGGAAGCCCAGAGTTTCATCTACGATATTCATAACTTCAGCCATATGTAGCTCAAGGTTACTGCTATCAATAGATTCAGTACCAGTACTTGATGAACTGAAGTCATATATCAACTCTCTGCATGCATTAACCTCCCCTTCGGAAAAGAAGGCATAACCCATTGAGAAAACTTCATAACATTTAGCAATTTCCTCTAAGAGAACCGTAGCATCGTCACTACCTTGACCATCCATGTTCCTTAGGCTGGAGTGGAGAAGTTCACCCATAGTTCTCAACATCTCAAGTAAAGCATATGATTCACTTGCCTCAACTGCCGTTTCAGTTCCTCGGGTTATTGTTATGAGCTTAGCAAGTAAGTCAGAGAGTTTATCTTGTAGATATGGGAAGTCTTCGATCATTTCTGCCTCTCGCCGTGACATGTGCCTTAGGAAATGGGCATATTTCATGAGTTTATTCACATCTTCGTGAGTGAGGAAAGAAATATTGGAATATAAGGCATCTGTGATATTCATGACGTCTTCAATGATTTCAAAAATGTTCATGCCTTCGTCATGATCCATCATTTCACTGATATTTGCAGTCGTAGTCGGAAGGCTGGTTGTAGTTGCTTCAGTTGAGGGAGTATTCGTGGTTTCATTGTAATCGTCCTTGAAATAATCATCAAAGTCTATGTCAGAGAAATGATCAGCCTTGGTCATCAAGGCCTCATTTACACTAGCCACTGCATCTCTAGTCCTTATCATGGCATCTGCTTCATCAAGATAGCGCAGTGTTCTCATTAGGGAATGTAACATTTCCATTAAATACCTTAATAAGTGAATGACTTCCATGAGGTGTTGGATACCAGTACCTTCAGTCACTTGAATACTGCTAAAGTTATAACTTGTTAGTAACTCACCAAGGTTTGCAGGCAACATGTGTACATCTGAACTAACGTTGAGAAGGAAATGGTAGGCATCGGTAACCGATTCCTCATTAACAAGATCTGTGTTTGTTATTTCACCAATGTCCATCATAAGATGTTCTAGAGAGTCCAGTACATCCTCCATGTCATGCATTGTATGTTGGAGGATCCTTGAAGCTCTTCCATAGAAGTAATGCATCTCTGAATAACGGATGTATCTCATGGAGGTTAGAATGATACTAGCCAGATTCATTTTCAAAGATGCCAATCCTGCCATTCCGTTGCCATGTTGATGAATAAGCCATCCAAACAGTGTTGTCATTGATGATAATTCCATTACCATATTTCTTGACACTGTATAAAGTGTATTCTTGGCCCTCATTACCTCCATGTTAAGATCATGTATTGCCTTTTCAACAATAAGTTCAGGAGCATTAGGTTCTTGCTCAGGGATAAGATATAATATGTCTGAAACTGTTCTTATCATTCGCATCCAAATGCTTTTCCGCTGAAGTAACTCTAATTTATTTACAATGTCACCGACTACTATAGCAAGTTCCTCAGTTTCAGCATAGCTGCCACCATCAATGAGAATAGACATAATCAGAGACAACACATATTCTTTGATTGCCTCTAGATCAATATCTAAAGGATTCATATGACCCATTTCAAACATCATATGTAGGTCATCAATTGCCTCGATAAGGGTTGCGTTTATTGTCATGTTGCTCATCAGATGATGTTCTCCTCTAGCTAAGAAAGCTCCAAACATTGAGAAGAATTGATGGTAAGCTCTTATATTTCCATATTCTACATTTTCTAAAATGTCTATCTCGAGTCTCTCAAGAGTGAGGGAGATGCTTCCCATAGCATCAAGCAAGATGTGTTTTAGTTCTTCTAATTCAGGTATAGGATCAGCCCCTTGTAAGATTTTGCTAATGTCCATTAGCTCGTCAACTAATTGTTCATATTTCATAATCTGATACATTTCAACCCTACCCATCGACCATTGCTTAGCAATGCGAGTAACATCCATGATAATTCTCATTAGCCTATCATAGAGACTGGAATTGGATGAAGCACTTCCATCAAAGGAGTCAATAAGCATATCGACTGAATCCATGAGATTATGTAAGGCATCAGACGCCCTTGTGTACTTATAATCCTCTCTAACACTCACTGAGTCAAGGAGAGCATTGTCTAAGTTCTCTAAGAGAGTGTCCTCTAGTGTCACCTCATATTCAATCAGCAACTGATACCATAGCTGTACTTCTGCAGTGGATACTATATCAGACATATCAAGATCTTGGATATCCATGAAGCTCATCATAAATTCATGAACTGAATATTTGTTTATAGATGATCCCATTAGACTGAAGTCTATAAGTGAGTCAGTAACTATGTTAAACATTTCAGTTCCATTGAACATTTCCTCATCTATAGACATGCTATCATTAGTTACTACCCAATCTTCGATGGTATGAATAACCTTTCCTACAAATGAGGAAAGTTCAAGGTACGTCATGACGGTATTGCTTGCTTCTGCATATGAAGAAATAAGATTTCTTGATCCATTTAGTTTATCTTTAGTTTGCATACTAAGAGACTGTAAGCCTTCCAGAACAGTCAGATTAAGCGAGAGTCCTGTGTTATTCAACAACACATCAAGAACATTCATGGAAGAGGCCAAGTCATGGAGATGATAACTCTGGATATTGTCAATGTCTGACATAAGGGCTCTTAATAGAAGACTAATACCAAACAGCTTGTCTTCAACATCCTTTTCTTCCATTCCACCATTCCCCTCACCCTCAACTGCTTCACCCTCAGGGCCTCCCGATTCTACAAGGTCATGCAACTCAGCCAAAGCATCGTGAATCCTAGATAGAAGGATCTCACTCTCTTGGAAAATATAGTCCTTCTGAGACATCTGCCTTGCCTCTTCCACTTGTGAGGATATCAAGTCGTTTTCAAAATCATTTTTAACCGTAAGAGATGACTGATGTGATATGGCTTCTCTCACTATGTCCTTTGCCATATGCAGCACAGAAGTAATTCCAATAACGTCGAAGTCCACATCCCCAGATTCATTGGTACTTTGAGCACTTAAATCAAAAGCATAGGCTCTGAGCATGGAAATGTCCTCGTCTTTGATGGAATGAACGTCTGTAAGAAGTAGGAGCCACTCAAACAAACTTTCAAGCACATGTTCAGCTTCGACAGTAATTTTCCCGCTTTCTCTGATGATAAAAAGAATGTCCTCGATAGACATAAAGATACTGTTGATTTCTTCAAGCTTGGAATACGACATTCGGAAGGATGTTGATGATTCCATAGCTTGGACATGTTTGTTTATATGTGCTAAGGATGTAGTAATGGTAGACAAAAATTTAGTGAGGAATTGCCTCTGGAACTTTTCAAAAACAAGGTGAGTATCGCCCTTTACGAGGATAGATATAAGTCTCTTTATTTCCATGGCGTCACGTCCGTTGAAGTGGATGTTACCCTCAGACCACCTCTTCATAATTTCTATTATCATGTAGAATGACCTAATTGACCTTTCTTCATATCTACCTTCTTCGTCTTCATCCATCTCACTTTCATCATCATCACCAATATCATCATCGTCCTCCACATCGTCAGTATCATCATTTTCATCTTCATCACCATCTTCTTCACCATCAACAGTATCTTCATCACCATTTTCGGGATCTTCGTCACCATCATCACCATCAGTATCTTCATCATCACCACCTTCATCATCATCATCTTCGGGATCTTCCTCATCTTCTTCGCCTTCATCAGCATCTTCATCATCACCATTTTCGGGATCTTCGTCACCATCATCACCATCAGTATCTTCATCATCACCACCTTCATCATCATCATCTTCGGGATCTTCCTCATCTTCTTCGCCTTCATCAGCATCTTCATCATCATCATTTTCGGGATCATCATCACCTTCCACACCTTCGATCTCTTCATGCATATAACCAAAGAGATAGTCTTCTATAGATCTCATAAGGAGCGACACAGAAGACTGAACTTCTTTAGCTTGCAATATAGATTCGCTGACACGGAGACTTTCCTCTGTCTGCATATCGACGTGGGCATATAGCTCTAAAATTTCAATTGCCTCTCTCAAGAAGGTAAAGCTAGTTCCGGGAGAAGCCGTAATATCTGAAATATCAAACGACCCTACCACATCACTGAAGTCTGGTGGGATTAATCGCCAGTCGTATGTTAAAGAAAGGAGATATTCGTAAAGTTCCGTTATTATATCATTGGTTTCATAAGACGTGACTGGTCCCACTCCCTCTTGAAGAGCAAATAATGCTGCAGATTTCATGGTTATCGCTTCCCGGGACAATTCAAATGCATCTGACACTATTTGGATATTTTCGAAGCTTTCTTGGAAATACAGGTGTTTTGATGTAGTATAGCCAAGATATGCGAGCTGGCTAATAATTGTAGAAAAGTAGGCAATGCTTGAAGTTTCAAATGCAACAACGTCCAAAAGTCTTTCAAACCTGGCGCGGATATGTTGAATTTCAATAGGTGTAATGGTAGTCAGATCAAGTGTATTCAACATAAGACTAAAGCGGGTTACTTCATCAACCTCAATAATTTCCTCAGACATGGGTGGACTGAGCAATGCTAGTTTGGTATAAGATTCAGTAAGGGCCTTATTAGCAGCAGTTGTGTATAAGGTTTGTTTCTCCATCATCTGTGTACGTTGAACTTCAATAAGCCTCATGGAAACATGAGACAGCTGGTTATCTAATTCAAACATAATTTCATCTAGGCCTTCAATGAACATTCCATTTGCTTCATCTAAAAGGAGCTTGAAGATATTGACATACTCACGCAAGAGGGTAATTTCTCCAGTACCATATTCAGCTGTATTTTGCATGAAAATGACTATTTCCTGGAGTGCAAGGATGTTCATTGTTGTCCCTTCAGGATCCATGCTATTACTGATTCGCTTTATAAATCTCACCATGTCCTCCAGTAGATACTGAGATTCTTCTAGATAGTAGACTTGTGTTGTAGTAGACTCGATTGTATATGACCTTGAAATACTCATAGACAAAGAAAATTCAACTGACCTGGCCATCTGAAGAAGATTATTAAAACCTGTCATGACATTTGCATCAATGCTAGTTGCATTGATTTCCATGAGTTCCATGACAGCCATCTCGAAAGACATTACAAACTCAACCGAATCTTTGGAATTAGCCTGTTCTATCAGCATTAAGAGCTTTTCAAAGATAAAGACAGGGATGCCAATACCTGTCTCCCGTAGAACTTCTAGGTGGGCGATTGTCTTCAATAGTAATGTTTGGATGTGTTTCTGCCTGTAAACACTTTGTGAGTACTCTACATCAAAAGCACCATCTGCAATTTTAATCATCAATGATTCTTCTAATTTCTGGCTGATCCTTAGCACCGCCATCAGATTTCTTATCACCATTCCCTGTTCATACATATCGATCTTGGCCTCTAATGACATTAAATATCTGTCAAGTTGTTCAATATCCTCTTCAGTAGCCTGACCATCTTCAATTCTCATAAGAATAGACAGAGATTTCTCTATTTCTAAAATTGCAATTGGGTCTTCCTCAATGCCAGGCATCCCAACCATGTAAGAGAGGTCATTAAATAGATCCAGAGCATAGCCAACACTTTCTTGTGCTTTGCTGTCAATCATAAGGGATTCCTTTCTTTGCTGCTCTGCCTGGAAACCTTCAATTTCAAGAGTAACCTTGTCTGAAACAACTTTGAGTTCATCTGTTACCATCATAATGCCTTTTACACTAGTTTTTCTTGTTAATATCATCTCAAGTTCCTGCAGAACGTTTGAGAAGAACATAATTGTGTCTCTGCTCATGGTTGCAACACTTCTTCTGAAGGTGGACAACTCGTTTCCAAACATTTCAATTGTTGCATTTTCTTCACTATCTTGCGTTTCATCGCCCACCTCATCATGAATGTCTTCTAAAACATCCAAGATTCGTATGAACAGATTTTGAGCTTCCAGAAGCGTTTCTGTTAAAATGAATCTCTCTATTCGAGATTCAAACTGAACTCTTTCATTGGAGATCATATTAACAGAGATTGTGATAGAATTAATAATTTCCTCGACGAATACACGGCTTCCAATAAATATAACTCCTATAAAATCTATGTTTTCATAGATTTCTTCCATTCGTATTATGGTTTCCACAGTGAGCATATTAGCGTCTGTCATGAGTATGTCACTCAGTTCCATCATTCTTTCATTTGGTTCAGATTCATTTTCTTCATTAATATCAGCCGACAAATTAAATAATAATTCTTGTGTTTTTAGTAGTATAGCTTCTGCTCTACTGAATGTATTCAATGCTTCAGTTTCTTCCGTCAGACCTGAGAACACATTTTTGCTGTTAATAGCTTCTTCAAGTTTAATGGATGCAACTGATTTTAACTTCCTAAGATCCACAATCCCAGTATCAGTAGCAGTTAATTCTTCAAGTATAGAGGTTTTCTCTTGAAGCAATACAATCTGTTCCATGGTCAAAGATTCTATTATTAGAGTTTCAATTAAAGCGATCAACTCTGTAACAGTTTCATTTTCTTCCTCTGTTGTAGCAAGTTCAGTACCGACATTCAACTCAGAAGCAACGTGAACTATTCTCTCAAGAAGGTCACTTCCTTTCTTGAATGTTGTCGCCTTAACAGTGCGTTCAATTGAAATTTGAATGTGTGAAATTTCTACTTCGACAACTTCTTTTACAAGACCAACTAGTATTTTTGCAACATCTAGGCCGACAATTCCAACTCCAGGACTGATTGTTATAGTCTTCAGAGATATCAACAATTCTTCTAGCCTCATGACAATTTTCAGAGTGATAGTGGTTCCCATGTTGATATCATTAAAAATCCGAGTAACGTCTATAATCTCTGCAATTTCAATTTCTTCATTTACATCTCCAATTTCAGATGTGAAATTGCCAAAAACAACTTCCATTTCTGAAATAACTTCATTTGCTTTGTTGAAGGTGCTTACGGTGTTGCGTTCATCTGATATACGTCTTTTATCCTTCAGAGATTCTTCTGCTGTCTTTTTGACAGATGCAACCATGTCCAGTGCATTAGCAATGTCTTTACTATTCACTTCATCTTCATCAAAGAGGAAAAGTATTTCATCTTGTAAAAATTCGAGTTCCCCTGCTACATCCGCAGTAATTTCACCGAAAACAAGAGAACTTAGCAAATAGGTCAAGTCTTCGATTATAAACGGTGTTGGAGCATTTCCTGTTACCTCTGTAGCCCCGAAGAATTCTAAGGCAAATGCCAATTCTTCTTCAATTATACTGAGAGAAGTGACAGATTGAGTTAAGAAATCAATTTGCGCACGTGACTCTTGAGTTGACACACGGAACTGGATCTCAGATTGTAGTACTGATATGGTATTCTGTGACAAAGACTGTAGATAAAATAAGTCGGGAATTTCAATTCCGACAGTGACAGAACTTGCTAATACTTTTAAGGCCTCCAATCTGCTTTCAAGCAGAGCTATATCTACAGCAGACGATGGTGAACTAAAAAGACTCTCCATGAGAGTGAGAATGGAGCTGACTGCCTCATTTTCCTCCCCGATGGAAGTTGTTATTCCAATCGATGAAATAATCTCCACTACCGTGTTGGTGATCTGCTCTACAATACCAAGAATAAGTTCAAAGGAAGCTAGTTCTTCCTTTACCAAAAATCTATCCTCCTGTTCAGCTTGACGTATTTTGGCACTATCACTAGCCTCCTGAGCAGCAGCCATGCAGTCTACAAGATTTCCAATTCCTTCACCTGGAGCAAGCATATCTAGAATTGTCTGTACCCTTAGGAAAGCTTCTGTGGCTTCGTAAATATCATCTTCTGTAATCAAGTCTACATTTGCAGTTGAGCGTTTGAAGAAGTCAATTAACAGATCAACATCAGGATCATTTTCTCCTATGAGCTGAGAAGCTTCAGCATTTTGAAGGAATGTCATCGAGTCAGCAAGTATTGAATCTACTGCTTCTATAACAATGCCCACATGGCGAATGTTATTCGTTATTTCGTAAGTATCTCTTATCTCAGAGATATAAAGGTTCACAGATTCTTCTGCTTGTATTGTGGCGGCTTCAAGGTCGTCAAAGTTTGCAAGTTTTTCTTCAGCTCCAATAATAGCCTCAAGCTGCAAGGCAAATGACTCAATATCCTTAATTTCCACAGACTCAATATCGTCACTGATTAGAGTCATTGCTTCTGTAAAACTTTCTGCATTGAAAGTTGTCGTTGAAACTGTAGTTATCGTTGCCATACTTTCAAAGGCAAAGAAGATGCGAAGAAGAATGGATAACAAATTGTCTCCAAAGATAAGATTCTGAACACGATTTTGTTGTTCTTGCTCTGACTCAATATTTCCATTAATCTTTTCAGTAAGTATGGTTACTTGCTGGAATATCAGCTCGAAATTGTATTCATAACCACCGATGATCTTAGTACCATCAGATTCGACTACAATATTACTCAATTCACTTTCGAATATATCAAGTGCACTTAAGTCATCTTCTGTTATAGAACTTGCTTTGCTAATTAAGAGAATGATATACTTATAATACTCATCAATAACAAAATATTTTTCTTCCTCGGAACCTTCTTCCAGAGCAGTGTTTATATCAAGTAGTTCTTGCAGGTATAGGTTAATTTGTCCAAGTGTTCCCAGACTTTCCTCGAATATAACTAGGTTGCTAGAAGCCAGTTCAAATTTATTGACTTCCTTCTCGAAAATCTGTTGCACATTACTGAGTTCTGTAATAGTCTGAACCAAACCTGCAATTTGGACATTACTTCCGCCTTCAAAACTGAAAACGAAGTCTTCTAAAGCTACTAAATTAACTCTTAGGGTTTCCATGTCATCAAAGGAGATATTTGTCACACTTTTGCTTATAGAATTGATACTGGTTACTACATTGGTAACAGCAAGTGACTCGGTAACCACTGTGCCTCCCGCGCTTAATTGGTTCAGTCCTTTTAAAAGGTCGATGGCATAGATTACTATGTCAAGTGCCTCATATATTCTCATTGATAAGTCACTACTGGAGTCATCCTCCTCAATTACCTGAATTTGTTTACCTATGCTGTCTTGCACTGATGTCAAAGTTCCGAGTAGAGTGCCAATGCCTAAATATGCACCTGATAACTCAGATATAGTTTCAAGTAATCCCTCCATTAAATATACAGAAGATAATTTAATGTTAGTGATACTTTGACTCCACCTAGTAAGTTCTGTCTGAATGTCTTCAATAAAGATGTTAGACTCTAAAGTAACTCCATCTTCTATTTCTGAACTTAGATCGAAAATAACTAGATAGATTTCACTAATTATGTATTCTGCTGAAAACATAATTTCCAGTTTCTCCTTGTTGTTGACAGATTCTCGTACTGTTTTCAAGGATTTTTCAGTGTTTTTTACAGCCTTCTTTGTTGTGGCAATTAGTTTATCCAGTCCTTTAACACTTTTAACAACACTTAATAAATTTACTTGACTTTCAAACGTTGCAAGAGTTGTTTGTGCAAGTAATATATCATCGTCATTTGGCTCATATGTCTTCGAGGAAAACTTATCCATGAACATAATTAGATCCTGAATCAAAGTCTCCAGTGATGCGGATGCTGCTGAGCTTGAGCTAGTTGAGACTTTGCTCTTCAGAAGCTGCGTAGCTGTCTGTGCGGATGAGGCAATCACACTCATTTTCTCAGCGAGAGTGATCATCGTGACGGTTTCTTCCTTGTTTTCATATATCTCTATAGTATCTAACAACTGAGTGTCTATTTCAGTTCCCTTCTCGATAATATCATCAATGCCATCATATCCCACCGATGAATCTACTGAGTCGGCAATTGTTATTAGGCTTTCATAAAAACCTTCTAATTTAGTCACGTCATCTGTGGTTAGACTCTTTATTTTAACATTTTGCAAGTAAGTTAGTGAGCTTGAAATGATTGTATTACTCTGTGTGGTAGTGCTTGATGAAGTAGCACTCTGAATTTCTTGTGCAGTTTCCAGTATAACAAATATATAGTATGAAGCTTCATAGTAAATGTCTAGAGACTCACTAATGGCGTTGCGAGAGAGGGATTCCTCAATTTTGCTATTCACAGATGCAGATAACTTGTTATTTGCGAATACAAGTTGTTGAAAATTTGTAATTGTGAATGCTTCATTGCTGAGAATTTGTGTTGTTTCGGTCTCAAATGCCTTGATTTCGTTAATTTGTTCATTGGTGACAGATTCAACAGATGTTTGTAGATTAGTGATTAAAGTAATAAGGCTTACACTTATTGTTACTGATACAGTAGCTGTTCCTTCAGTGACTGAATTCATAGCTGCTGATAACAGATCAATTTGTTCCTTAACAACAGATGTAGCACTTGATAAACTTTCAAAAAGATTAGCTTGCAACTGGGAAGACTCCATAGCCTTATTCTTTTTCTGTGCTTCTGCAACTTTCTCAGTTGCTGTTGTGATTTGCGATTGCGTTGTCTCAACAAGGGTCAATTCCTCGCTCGTAAAAGTGATGGTACTGCTCTGGACCTGAGAGAGGAGTGTCACAAGTTCTGCCTGGTAGGTCGCAAGAGATGCTGCGACACTGCTTGTGATGGCACCCAGGCCAGATTTTACGATGCTCTTTGTGATAATTGAGATCTGTGAAATAACCTCCGTGTTGCTTGTGATGCCGCCTTGCCCACCTGGGCCTGCAAGTGCTAGTGCTTGTTGTAGGGTGCTCATTGATTCCGTAATGGCTGTAAATGATTGCTGGACCTTCACTATCAGCTCTTTCTTTATTACAAGTGATTCTTGTTTCTTCTCTATTTCAACTCTCTGAACTAGCTTGCTAACTAGACGAACCGTCTTCTTCGTAGTCGTTTTAATAACCTTTAAGGAATTCGTATCAATTGTTTTTCCTGCCACTATTTCTAGTCGAATATTTTTAACTGACTGAGTGGTAGACTGGATGAGCTCGCTATCGCTATCTTTAAGTCTGTCGATGTCAGTAAACCACCTCTGAATCTTCACTCTGATTTCAGTGATCACTTCGATGGTCACGGTCTCTCTTGGTTGCCGAAGGTCCCGACGCCGACGGGCTGTTTCCGCGGCGGCTGCCACCTCGTTCATTTCATTGGCCAAGTCCTTCACGTCTTCTAACAATGCCCTATTTGTTGATGGGGCTGCCGTCGTCGCTGAGTAGCAGTAGGTAATGTTAGTCATATGAAAAGAAGAAATGTGCCAAGTAAAGTCTACATATTATTACAGAAAGTCACAAATCCAGATTTATAAAAGAATGTAAAACTCGGTTTTACAAGTTAATATTTTATAACATTTAACGTTGTCAGCATAAGCTGCCATTTTATCATATCCATGCATTTAGTTTATCTTAGAACAAAGTCACACACAAAAAAAAACAAGTGTTGGAATGCAAACGCAACGATATTAGTGAAATCCCAGCGAGTTGGTATATAGTGTTGTATATTACTGTGTGTAAACATAATGCTCCATTGGATTATAGTGAAATTTCAAGTGAAATATTGAATTTACCTTCAGCATTACAAACTTATGGGAACAAAATTTAAGTCTCTGGGATTCACTAGCAAGTAAAACATGTGATTAGGGAAATGTGTACGAATCAAACTCTCATCACACAGCGAAGCAGTGTTTCGAAATGGTTATATGCGAAAGCAAACATAAAAAAATTAAACGGTTTTCCAGCAGGGGTTAAACCCCAGAAGGTGGATTGTTTAACTAGTAGGCAGGTTGTTTAATCACCATTACGTAAGCATGATATAGACCAACTTCCAGTGAGTGGACAGGTAGGAGACATGTTAGGTAATGGCCCACCTGTTCTATATCGCTAATTCGGAAATAAAAACATTTTAGATTATTTATAAGGATATTTATAAGCGAAGGAGGGAAAGGAAGCAGGGATATCCAGTATGGATAGCTTTAGGAAATGCAGAATATAGAGGAAAAAAGCTCTGAAACATGGCAATTATTGGTTAAACTGGTGAATTAAGGCGAAGGACGATACATGTTTAGACCCACTCTGTAAGTAGGTTCCAAAACTCCATAAGATTATTTAGTATATAGTGCATATGGTGCAAAATCCTTATCATTCGGAAGGTTTATAATCGGAAAAGCTAAAGGTTTAAATTTACTGAACCGGACCAACACAGCAATAGGGAATCCGAGTCTACAGGGATATCAGTCAGCTGTAACAGGTATGGGTCAACCAGAGTGTACTTTTAAATGTTCTTCTACTCTTGTTGAAATTTGGTTGCATCTTTATGGAAAGGCATTTAGGTAGAAAAGTAATACTGTATATAACGAACGCCTACCCAAATGAATCAGATAGATTCCTAACTAGAAGGAAAGATATGTTACAAAATGTAGAAAACCTTATTTTCACATAGCTATATACATGTCAAGAATACTTAGAATCACATTATTGAAGAATCATATAAAAAAAAAAACACACAAAATGGGTATAGGTAGATAATCTGAAATGATACTATTGGACATTCCTTTCACTAACTCAGTGGGATCAAGTGGTTTAGGAAAACAAGGGAACCTGTAAAAGGTAAAAGAATTAGATATGATTATATGCTGCAACACAGCTTTAGTTTTGCAATCTTTAGGATACACTGAATGCATTGAGAACTTTAATAGGGAAAAGAAAAGGAGGAAATGTAAAATGTGGAAAGCTGAAAAAGATGTGTGTGTGTGTGTTTGTTTGCATGTGCTTGCATGTGTGTGTGTGTGTGTTTGCACATGTAAACTTAATATGAGACAAGAGGAGGGGAGAGAGAACTTAAATCTTACTTTATATTGCGTTATACATCAATGTATAGCGTTTAGATCTTCAATTTATAGCATAATTTTATAGCATGCATAGTATTTAGTGGCAGAGCTTGTAAGTACTGCCTAGGTAGCAAGGTAAATGAGCACCGTTGTGCAATTATGTCATGTTATATCACAGATTAACATCATTTTAATGATAAATACTTTCATATGTGCATTGTGCTAATTTACATACTAAAGAGATCGAAATATCCGCGGACTCCGTCTAACTGAACTATTAACTGTGTATTCTAATGCATTTACCACAATGCGAAATTTGCAAAAATATGATTTTGTGGACCCATCTGTTGTAACTGACCCACCTGCTGTCGTTGGCTCAGCTGTAGTTGTCCCTGTTGATGTAGTTGGTCCAGCAGTAGTAGTTGGTTCTTCACTAGTAGTAGTTAGTCCTACAGTAGTGGTCGGGCCACTAGTTGTAGTTGGTTCTACAGTAGTGGTCGGGCCACTAGTTGTAGTTGGTACCTCACTAGTGGTCGGGCCACTAGTTGTAGTTGGTACCTCACTAGTGGTCGGGCCACTAGTTGTAGTTGGTACCTCACTAGTGGTCGGGCCACTAGTTGTAGTTGGTACCTCACTAGTGGTCGGGCCACTAGTTGTAGTTGGTACCTCACTAGTGGTCGGGCCACTAGTTGTAGTTGGTACTTCACTAGTGGTCGGGCCACTAGTTGTAGTTGGTACCTCACTAGTGGTCGGGCCACTAGTTGTAGTTGGTACCTCACTAGTGGTCGGGCCACTAGTTGTAGTTGGTACCTCACTAGTGGTCGGGCCACTAGTTGTAGTTGGACCACTAGTTGTAGTTGGCCCTTCACTAGTGGTCGGGCCACTCGTTGTACTCAACCCACCTGTTGGTGAGGATCCGCTCGATGGCGTTGTTCCCCCTGCCGATGTGGTTCCACCCGCAGGTGTTGTTCCATCTGCTGGTGTTGTACCACCTGCTGGTGTTGTTCCACCTGCTGGTGTTGTACCACCCGCTGGTGTTGTTCCATCTGCTGGTGTTGTACCACCCGCTGGTGTTGTTCCACCTGCTGGTGTTGTACCACCCGCTGGTGTTGTTCCACCTGCTGGTGTTGTACCACCCGCTGGTGTTGTTCCATCTGCTGGTGTTGTACCACCCGCAGGTGTTGTTCCACCTGCTGGTGTTGTACCACCCGCAGGTGTTGTACCACCCGCTGGTGTTGTTCCATCTGCTGGTGTTGTACCACCCGCTGGTGTTGTTCCACCTGCTGGTGTTGTACCACCCGCTGGTGTTGTTCCACCTGCTGGTGTAGTACCATCTGCTGGTGTTGTACCACCTGCTGGTGTTGTACCACCCTCTGGCGTTGTACCACCCGCTGGTGTTGTGCCACCCGCTGGTGTTGTACCACCTGCTGGTGTTGTACCACCTGCTATTGTTGACCCACCTGCTGGTGTTGTTCCTCCTACCGGTGTTGTACCACCTGCTGGCGTTGTTCCAC
>NW_028234423.1:22254490-22259490 GCF_977035675.1 Penaeus japonicus | reverse complement strand
CGCCAAAGCTACAGCCAAAATAGCCAAAATGTCAGTCAAAGAACTTCAATCCCTAATAATGCAACTGCCTAACAGCCAGGCTGTATAAACGCTGATTGCGCTAAAGGAAGCCCACCTGGTCAACCTCACACAATCTGGCTGTTTTAACTAACAAGCAAAGCTAGCCTTGAGACAGAATAACCTCCCATATATAGACCTCCCCACATGAACTCGGCAGACATCTTAAGGGTTGAAGAAAGGTATGAATGAGACAATATTAAAACAATGCAAGAGATATTCAGTCTCATTTATACCTTTCTTCTACAATTGTCGCCATGACCTTGGTTCATCTTAAGGGTTATGCTTCCAGCAGAGCCTTCAGCTGCCCCAAAAGAATCCCCAGGAGAAGCCACTGAATAAGAAATGCCTGAACTGCCCGTTCTGGAAGAATAGATGCCGCCACTAGAATATCCCTCTGCCCCAGTAGCCCAGTATGTAAGGATGGCAACCACCTAGACTTGCAGCGACACTAAAAGGGCCAAAAAGCGAGAGGCAAAACAATAGGAGTTATTCCCTACACAGCAGAGAGAAACATTACCGACAAGAAAATCGCTGAAGCCGATGTTGCCGAATATATTAGGAATGGCAGGATGAAATACAATAATCCTACAATAATCAGAGGCTAATGACTGATGACTGTACTGGCATAATTGATAGGAGAATTAGGGATGCAACCATCTCTAAGTCATGATCCTCAACTACTTGGAAATCTACAGAAAGAGAAGGAATGGCTATGACGAATCCAAAGAGAGGCAAGAAGATGAACCTGCAGCCAAATCCAAGAGAATAACTCCATCACACCAGTCCAGCAGAATGCCTCAAGTAGAATATGGCTTGTAGGAACTACCTACCTAATATACACAGAGCTATGAAATCTTACATAGTCCTAATAAACAGTAACAGTTTAAAGGACTCAGGTAGGCCCAAAGTGTTCCCTACTCTTGCTATCAGAGGAACAGAACTGGAGGAGCCAATGATGGTGTAGAGTAACGTAATTTCTTACGCGAACGCTATGGGTTCGCGCGTATGCGAACGGGTGACGGGTGCCTCGCGTCCCTCTTCTTTCCTTTTTTGTACTACCCCGTCACGCCCTTTGGCGACGCCCTTCAGGGCGCTTTGTCAAACGCCCCACCTCCAGGAGTATTTTAGGCTGTGTAAAGGAGGAGAAGGAGCACCCAATCCAAGCACAAACGACCTGTAACATAATTCCTAGTTGGCAACCCCCTGTCATGTCGGAGTCTCCAAGACCGCCATCTTTGAGTGGTGGAGGAGGTTTCAAGGCGGAAGGTCGTGTGCTTGGGTTGGGCAGGAGTGTTTTTCTCGTATGTTCTCATTTTAGCGTAAGTTTTTTTTATTCTACTACATGCCTGTTCTGTGCTCCCTTGTTTTTATACATGTAGTAGCTTGTGCTTGACAAATAAACGTAAAGTAAAGAATTTTAGCTCTCAGTCAGTTGTCTTTATTCCGGCCCGGTTTTCCCTCTTGCCCTTCCACGCCTTCCTGCTGCAGAAGGCTCCTCTACAGCTCCTGTAGGAGGGTGAGTGCCCCACGAACCCACTACAATGGGATAGCAAAATCATTCCGAAGATAAATCAAACACAAGATTATTGATGACTTTGATAAAATGCTGTCAATAGAAATATAAACCAGCAGAGGTCAGATAATAGTGACAACAATGTATCTGCCACCAAGAAGGGCAATTGTTCCTCTGCAAAACTTATATACTAAGAAGATTACCTACATACATGGTGGGAGACCTCAGTGCCAATCACTCGATGCTAGACAAAAGAGCAGACAACCAGGTTGGCAATGCTATTGTAAGAATGGTTACAGATGGAGATTTAATCTTAATTGAACCAGACTTCTTTAACATCATCACAGAGAACACAGCAACCACTCCAGACACTGCACTTTGCAACAATGAAGCCCACCACAACTTGACGATAGAACAGGGCCCTGGTACCACCAGCGATCATCTGCCCATCAAGTCAGAAAGTGGTACAGTGATGTGGAAACTGCACTCGAACATGAACCAAAGAGCAACTATAGGAGTGGCAGCAAGGAACAAGTTGACACAACCTTCATGATATCAGGTATAGGTGCTGATGGAATGGAAGGAGACAAGACCAGCAAGACAAGATAGAAAAGAAGAGCAGTAAGGAACAAGTTGATGCAACCTCTAAAACATCAGACTGGCAAGACATCAACCTAAGATTTGAAGAGGACTTGCAACCACAAGATTTTTAACATTTCTAATCAAAACCACAAACTAACCCATAGAGCTCCACTTCAATGTCAAGCATGGCACATCGTGCCTAACAGTAACAGCTGCGTATGAGGTCGGCGAAGTGCAGTGTGTGGGCAGAGCTTCGGAAAAAAAGTAACATGACATGTGTTCCCGAGGGGTTGACCTGGGGCTTTGTTCAGTTACTAAGGGCGCATATGCATGCTATTTCTCTCACTTCTTTCCCCTGGTCTTAGAAACTTTATCCTTTCTCCATCTTTGTAAGCTTTCCTTCTATCACTTGATTTCGAATATTTCATTTCCACTCTCCCTGTAGCTCCCTTCATCCTTTTCTCTTTACTTTACATATTTCTATTATTCAAGATAGTCATTGCTTGGTGTTCTGGTATCCCGACTGGGTCCTAAAGGGTTAACCTGAGGCTTTGTTCGGCTGCCAAGGGCGCACCTGCACACTATCTTCCAACTCCCCTCTCCTAGCAGACCTCAAATAAAAACCTAATATGCTCTTGAACTATGCTTAACTTTTCTATTTTCACTTCCACTATCTCTCAGTTCCTATAACCACTTCCTTTTTCGTTTTCTAGATATCAGAAGAAGAATAAATGAATAGATAAATATCCTTTTACCCATCCGCAATCACCTAGACCAAAATTAGCCCTTCCTCTCCAATCTCTTCATCTTCATCACCTTCAAGACGAAGATCCTATCTCCACCTTCCGACTTGGCAGACCTACCTGAGCTTTCGAGTGGACATGACAACATAATAAAGAGATAGACAGGGAGTTTCGTCCTCCCCCTACTATGCCTACTAATTATCTTTTTTTTCTTCACTCTTTTATTCATCTCAATTCTTCATCAGACTTTTCTGTCCCACTTTCATTTCGGTGGAAGTGTCCAGTTGCAGTTGCACAATTGGATACTGGAGTAAATATGGAAGAGGATGTGTGCGTCTAGATATTTATATATCTATACATACATACATATATACACACACACACAAACACAAATACGTTTCGTCTCCTATATATTTGGCCATTTTCAAGCAAGAAAAGACAATATAAATTTTCGAGAGTTACTTTTTTATACTTTTTATTACATTCTTGAAATCTTGGAAGGAGGTTAACGATATTGTAGTGATCATTGACTGATTATTCAACGCAAGATGCAAGTTCAGTTCTTATGTAGCTTTCCATAATTAATATATGTACATTTTTAATAGATTGCCGACGGAGTGGGCCGAGCGGTAGGCACTCTCCGAAGGCACGGTGGGTCTGGGATAAATGTTGCTCGTGAAGCTTGTTAAAACTGTTACTTCCCGTGCACAAAAAGAGCCTGGACACAACTCTTTTGCTAAAACATGTAATTATAAAAGAAAGAAATTAATAAAACTGATATTTAATTAATCGGCATGGATATATATACATACATGATGAGATTATAGCAAAAACCTGCACATAAAACTGGAGCACACTACCTATCTTACAATGTCTCTCGTACCGTCCGTTGAATACCACTGGATATTTATAACATAAATATAATAAAGATAAAGGCTCGGCTACGGGTCAAGGATCTCTGGCTTACAGTAAGAAAACCTCACTGCTATAAGCAAACTGCCCGTTGGATGAGGAGAGAGAGTACCAGTAACTTAGGCCGTGCGAGCGTGAGTCGCTTGTAACTCTCCGGACATCTCCGTCAATGTCTTGACGGCGGTAACAAGCAGTTATGATTTTTAAGAGGTTTGAGACCTTCTTTGCTCCAGTGTTTTAAAAATTGACAAAAGACAATAAAAATAAGAAAATAAAAAGACGGGAAAGATACGAATAGCTTGGGATCCCCTCAAAGATAGCGCGTTTTCCAATCGGGAGATAATTCACTACAATATCGCATTGGAAAAAAAAAGTTAAGATAAGATATGAATCTAATCATTACTGATTACATTGATACTCAAAATCTTGGATAATCAAAAACATTAGCAAGAAAAATAGCAGATAATTAGATTATTGTGGTTATACTGCCATAAATAAGTTATAATAATAAAATAATAAAAAATAAGTTATCTTAAACAAAATTATACAAATTGTGAATCAATCGTAAAAAAAGAGAAAATGTAGTGTAAAAAATGAAGGTAATAATACAGTTAGTCAATGGAATAGATAAAATCAACAATAAGAAAAAAAAATAAAAAAGGAAAGGGTTTCATAAAAAAAGACTTAATGGTATACAAAATAAACTATTTTTACAAAGAAATTAGCAAAATAACTACAAATACAAAAGTGAAGCAACAGAGTGGAATGTTATATGAAACTGTTATTGTGAAACCGCATAGTTTAGATACGTGAGTTTATTGTAAAACCATCCCGAACGTAGGCTTTGTTTAGGATTTAGGTTTTTCTAGTTTTACATGGCATTATTTATATTTTTTAAAAATGAGGATATTTATCTCTACCATGGCAGTGACGAAAAAATATCATAAAATCTGGACAATATTGGTATCATTGATATCAGAAAGTTAAAACAGTGAAAGAGAACCAACACTTACTTGGAGTTTTCTGAAGAGGACTCCTCTTGATATTAGGGATTTCCCAGTACTGTTTTGACATATTTTTGAAAAATAAAAACGTTCTCTGGATCTGCGTTGTCTCCTCGAGAGAAAGAAACAGCAGCTTATAACCAAGTGGTGGTTAAACAAGTCAATAGTTTACCTAAAGAGTTTCCT
>NW_028234423.1:22241990-22244490 GCF_977035675.1 Penaeus japonicus | reverse complement strand
TAATACCTATATTGGTTATATTAGGCATCATTGTCCTAGACACGGATTACAAACTCTTTTAGGAAAACATGGATTCTCTGCTGATTTTGAGTTTGTTTACCTTTTGGCGGACTTTTCGAAGGAGAGTGAAGTTAAATGAATGGTAAAAGTAGTCAGGGACGTAAAATTAAAGCATATAATTATATGAAATATGTATACATTAAATCTATATGTATGATATATTAAAAATGCGCATATATGTACAGTATATACAAAGATAAAATAAGGAAGATCTGTTCATAAACACACGATCCCTCTCATCCCGTTTGTTTTGATCGAGCGTAGAGTAAATTACCAACAGCGCGTTCGTGAAATGGTTGTCAATTCTTTAATTAGGAACAAGTACAACGACTGATTCATACCAAAATTGAAGTATCTTATGTTAGTGCTACCTATGATTGTTGTTTCTCTTATGAATTTGTCGTTTGGACAGTGTCATTCATCCGAAACATGTTAACTTTGGAACGGTTGGTAAAGCTGAAGCAGCTGACACAAACGTGCCACGCTTTTGCATACTAGAATACCGCATTCGTTACATGAACACGACATGGACACAACATGAACATGACATGGCCACGACACGCAGAAAACGTCTTAGAATACGGCTGAAAGTCTCGTCCGCGAGACACGCGCTTAACAGAGGACAGAAGACATCAGAAGCCATCGAGACCTGTAATTATTTCCATATAACCGTGCCAATATTCACCAAGAAAAGGAGTCAAGAATACCAGACTTTGGCTTCAAAATACCCTTTGTGAGTAACCTCTAACATACACACACAAAAACGCACACACGCACATACACACGCAAACACACATATGCACATACACACACACTCGCAAAAACACGCACACACATACACACGCACACACACACGCACGAACACATACACATACACATACACGCACATATACACACATATACATGCACACACACATACGCACACGCACAATCACACACATACACACACATACACGCACACACACATACATACATACACACGCACACACACATACACACACACATACACACACATGCACACACACATAAACACACACACACACGCGCACACATACATACATACACACACGCACATACACACATACATACACGCATACACACACATACACACATACACGCACACACACGCACATTCACACACACGCGCGCACATACACACAAGCACACACACGTCAGACAAACACGCACAAAAACACACACATACACACACACGCACGCACATACACACACGCACACACATACACACGCACTAGCACACACACATACACACTCATACACACACGCACTCACACACGTGCACACGCACACACACATACACATACACACACGCACACTCACACACATACACACATGCACATTCACACACACATACACATACACTCACGCATACATACACGCACACACAAACACGCACATACATACACGCACACGCGCACATAAACACACGCACACACACGCACATACACACACACACGCACATACACACACACGCGCATACACACACGCACATACACACAGGCGCACAAACACACGCACATACAGACACACGCACATACACAAACATACACACACATATGCACACACGCACATACAAACACACGCACATACACACACGTACACGCACATACACACGCACATACACACACACGAACACACATACACACACACGCACATACACACATACACACGCACACACACATACACACACGCACAATCACACGCACATACACACACACGCACACATACATACATACACACGCACATACACATACACGCACGCACATAAACACACGCACACTCACACACATACACACACATGCACACATACATAAACACATACACACACACGCGCACACACATACATACATACACACACGCACATACACACATACACTCACACATACACACACGGATACACACACATACACACATACACGCACATACACACACACGCGCGCACATACACACAAGCACACACACGTAAAGACAAACACGCACAAACACACACGCACATACACACACGCACATACACACACACGCACACACATACACACGCACTAGCACACACACATGCACACTCTCACACACATACACACTCATACACGCACACACACATACACACGCACACTTACACACATACACACACGTACATTCATACACACATGCACACGCACATACACACACGCACATGCACATACATACACACACGCACATACACACTCATACACATATACTCACATACACACACGCACATACACACACGCACACATACACACGCACAAGCACACACACATACACACATACACACACACGCACACTCACACACACATACACACTCATACACGCACACACACATACACACATACACACACACTTACACACACATACACACACATACACACACGTACATTCACACACATACACTCACACATACACATAC
>NW_028234423.1:22201990-22214490 GCF_977035675.1 Penaeus japonicus | reverse complement strand
GTCGCGCTAATAGGGTTCTATCTTCACATACATACTTGTTGGCATACGGGCACATTTGCAACACGAAATCAAGTAATTACGTTTATTCATGTCATAAGATAAGTTCTTAGAGAAGAGTTATTAATTTTCTTTACGATATTCATGCGAGAGGTAAGTGAGGAACCCCAAAATCTCGCACACTGACATGATTAAGTTCATTTTAACTAATATTTGTGTTTCTATAGGAGTTTTCTTGACTTTCTTTTGCCTATCATCCTCCATTTTACTACCGAAAATCAAGAGTTTAAGGGAAATAGGATTTACTTGAATATGCATACAAACCCCCTCCTTCGGCAAATATTTAGAACAATCTTGACCTGTGCCTCAGTGGTCCTATGTAGGAGCTGAAGGGTTGATGCCGAGGGTACTGTATCCGAAGGTCATTGCTCGTTGACTGGAGATTCTGCTGTTGTTGATTTTCATTTTAAGATCATGGGATATGTGTAGTGATGAGTAGAGCAACAGGTGATTACTTTCCTCTGTTCCTTTGGCGCACTGGCAAGGGCCATCAAAGAGCCGTCACACATACTCTGATATGATAGAGCTTGTAGACCAAGCTCTGTCGTACTAGAAGATTCAAGATGATTGTCTGTTGGAGCTTATAATGATGGCTTGAGTGATACCATTGTCACAGCGGTTGCTTGTTATTAAATCCCCTTGATATATATTCATTTCAGCCCGCTTCTTTTGAGCTATTATTTTATATTCTAAAAATTTTCCATCATATTATGCTAAGGTGCAACACATCAGCTGTAGAATACAACCTAAAGGAGTATCCTGTCATATTAAGTGTTTCATAATAAACCCTGTAAATTCGCTTTAACAACAATGATAATTGTTTGTCCAGATTAAGGTGCTAATTTTAAATAATTTCTTATAGCTTCAATTTCTAAGCCATTTCAAGCGTACCACAAAAAGCACAACAATTTAGATGCAAAATACAATCAGGAGGTATACTATAACAACTGTAACAGCTAGGAGAATACACTGACTTTAAAGCCTCGCTATTTAATTCCCTTGTTCTTTGTGAAGAACGGCAGGGCTCGCCTCCTTATTTTTGTGGCTCCATTCAGAGATGCACAAATATCCTAGTTGTTAAAGCAGTTATTATATTCCTTTGGCTTATTTTGTGAAGTTAAATTAATGCCTATTTTAGGGTATGATGAAAAAAGTTTAGAAAATAATATGTAGGCTGAAATTCAATAATGGAAATAAAGTTTTTTTTTTGTTTTTTATTATTCTTATTTATTATTATTATATTAAAAATATATTAAGCTGAAGTGTTGCACTTTGGCATGGTGTGATTGAAAGCACCATTGCAGTACTTTTCCCAAAAAATAATAGTGAGTTAAGAGAGTAAAGTATCAGTCGAAGGTACAATCGTTCTTTTCTTTTATTTTCTCTCCCCTCATACCTTCTTGTGCTTTTCCTTTCTTCCTTTCTTCCCTCCGTCTCTTTTCCTCTCTCTCTCTCTTTCTCTTTTCTTTTCTTCTCTCTCTTTCCCTCTCTCTCTCTCTCTTTCCCTCTCTCTCTCTCTCTCTCTCTCTCTCTCTCTCTCTCTTTCCCTCTCTCTCTCTCTCTCTCTCTCTCTCTCTCTCTCTCTCTCTCTCTCTCTCTCTCTCTCTCTCCCTCTCCCTCTCCCTCTCTCCCTCCCTCTCTCCCTCCCTCCCTCCCTCTCTCCCTCCCTCTCTCCCTCCCTCTCTCCCTTCCTCTCTCCCTCCCTCTCTCCCTCTCCCTCCCTCCCTCCTCACTCCCTCTCTCTCTCCCTCTCCCTCCCTCTCCCTCTCCCTCTCCCTCTCCCCCTCTCTCCCTCCTTCCCTCCCTCTAACCCTCTCTCCCTCCTCCCTCCCTCTAACCCTCTCTCCCTCCTCCCTCCCTCCTCCCTCCTCCCTCCCTCACTCTCCCTCCCTCCTTCCCTCCCTCTAACCCTCTCTCCTTCCCTCTCCTTGTGTATACAAGAAGTACATATTTTGTTAGTTACCTGTATCTTTCACATATAAATTTATTCAGCAAACAGGATATTGAATATGGTATAATGTAACTAGAGTGACCTAGAGCCTAAACCAATACCTTGAATTTTTTGGACAATCTTATTTAGATGCAAAGTCTACAAATAAAAGCTTAACAAATGACTATTCTGCAAGTATATTCCATTTATATTTCAGTCCTATATTATTTTGCTTTATAAAATCCAAATACTGACTTGACCCATTTGTGCCAATGCGATTATTTGCCTAATGCTGCTCCCACCTTGAAGATAACAAGCGCACACAACCTCCACATGCAATATATCTCCCAGCGCCTCTCAGAACACTTTGTACCCCCAATGGGTATCAAAACTGGTTCGTGGGGATATCCAAAAAGGTATTCTGGAAAACAATCTAACAGTGAAGAAATATTTTGTTTAAGATTTATACTCTTCATTTATTTACTGAAAATGAAAATAAAGAGTCCAGAGAATTTAGCTGTTTCTTCATAGCCGTCCTTATTACAGGAAATTAAAACTTTAAAGTCGGGAGTAGTAGGCTAATACTGGAGAGAGGGTATCAGGGTGACCTAGAGTTTAACTTTTGGATGTTGGGGCTGAAAATTTTAAGGAACTGCTGCTGTATCAGGTGGGAGAGAGGTACAGTAAGATGAAATGTAGTACATCCTGATTAAGTACTTATGAAATAAGTTTATGTAAGTCTATTGTAAGATAATACATAAAACTTATGAAAAGGATAGAGGAATCAGTATTCTGCTAGGAAAACGTATTGGTATTTTAGAAATCATCTCACATATATAAAATATGAATATATAAGTGATATGTCATTACATTACAAATTATCTAGACACTGGTAAAGTCTTGAATAAAAAAAAATTGTTGTGTTATTGTCTGTATTTATATGTTTGTATGTATTTATATGTATATTCATGTATTTATAATCAAAAGTTATTTCATATGATTTCTTGGCCATTTGATATAAATTAGTACTGCCCCCCCCCCTCCCCCCTCCCCCTTGCTGCATAGTGGCAGAGCTGTGGAGGGAGGGGGAGGGGGCATGGAGCAGCAGATACACCGCTATTTTGGGGAGATATCATTCTGAACATTTTTATTTTGTCAACAGTTCAGTTCAGTTCAGTTCAGACAGATATGCGAAGACGTCGCTTCGCCCGGGCTATATGCTCAAGGCGGCCCGGCCTCTGCCAGCTATGAGTGCTGACTCATCTTATCTAATCTTTTCTGATCATCATCGCTGATTCAATTCAGCTCAGTTCAGAGAGATTTTGCGAAGACGTCGCTTCGCCCGGGTTGTGTGGAAGGGGTAGCCCGGTCTCTGTTGGCTATAAGTGCTGACTCATCTGATCATCATGACTGAACTTTTACCTTGGCGGTCGGATTGCCTGTAGGCGCTCCAGTTGCCAGGGGGCTAATGACAGGCATAGCCTTCTAACCAGCCCGGCGGCTGTCGTCTCTGGGCCCTGCCTGAGGAAGCGAGTGTGCTCGCATTCCATCAGGTAGTGCTCTAATTTGGCGTCCGGCGCGCCACAATACTCACAGCGTCGCTCATCTTGCCCAATAGTGGGGATGATTTGCCACGCACAAGGGTAGCCTATTCTCAGTCTGTGCAGACTGACTTCAGCACACCTTGATATTCTGGGAGAGAGTATCAGCGACTCATAGCCTGTGGCGTTTGAGTACCAGCTGGCCGAGGGGGAGGTTCTCGCTTCCTCTCTGTGTCGCTGCAGGGCACCGACCTGCCCTGCAACCATCGTTTTACGCCTTAGCAGTTCCCGGCTAGGATGCACCACAAGATCACTCAAGGGTTTCTTCCTGCCTTCCTCCGCTAACCTGTCAGCTACGTCATTCCCTTCAATACCAACATGGCTTGGGACCCAGTTGATGATGATGCGTCTTCCCTGATCCAGGATTCTCTGAGCAATGGTGAGAATCGAGGTTACCAGGTAAACGTTATCAAGGGGCGTGCTTTGTTGCAGGCTGTCAATGGCGGCCCTAGAGTCTGTGTGTATAACAACATGCCCGTCCGTCTGGGCTGCATGGGCTAGGGCTCCCATAATAGCTACTGCCTCTGCCTGGAGCGAGGAGGCATTGTCTGATACCCGCATAGCTTTCTCTATGCCCCTTGCTGCAAAACCCTGCCTGCAGTGCGGGTGGTGGGGTCTACAGAACCATCCGTGAAGTAGGTTTTACTGTTCAGCGGCGTGATTGCTGTAATGTTCCTCTCCGCCTCAGCCTTCAATAGAGGCGGTGAGTACTGCGTTTTTCTTCTTGATAGACTCATGACAGAGAACTCTATCAAGGATCGTGCCCACGGCGGGGCTGAGACATAGTCAGGGTGGGGATGGTCCATGCCCTTGATCAGTAGTGTCTCTTTGAGCTCAAAGCGTTTCAGCACTCTGGTTGTCTGAGACAGCCAGGTGTTGTTAGCAAAGAGTTCTTGGTTTTGTGCAAGCCGACGCTGCACTCTCTGTCTTAGCTGCGAGTCCAGTGGGGACTGTAGGACATTTGCAAGGAACTGGGCCGCCATCTGATCAATCCGGGTGTCCAGGGGAAAGAGTTTGGCCTCCAGGAGGAGGTTAGTAACCTTAGCCCACCCAGGGGCACCCAGAATAATCCTGGCGGCTTCGTTTTGCATTATGTCGAGTCTTTTCCTGAGTCCAGGTTTTACTGTGATCAGGGCGACGGAGGCGTAGTCCACAATGGGACGGACAGCGTGCACGTAAAAAGATCTTAGTACGCAGTGTCCAGCCCCTAAGCGCCGCCCAGACAGAGCTCTCATGACAGAGAGCCTTGCCTTGGTCCGGTCTAAGAGATGTTTGATCTTGTCAACATATGTGTATGTGTAATCAGATGCCACCTCAGTAACAGACACCTAGTCGTGCCACTGCCATATCCTTCTCTTAGGATAAGATTAGTGTATTTTTTTTATGTAGTTTTTATGTAATTATGGAAATAATTTTCACTAAATTGTATTGTTACTATTAATATTATTGGTATTATTGAGGACCTTGAAATTTTGTATTAGTTGTTCTCATTCACATTATCATCATTCATTTGTTAATAGCCAAAGTGTATAATGATCCTTGCAGAATGAAGTGCCATGGGTCCTCGGCCGCAGAAGGGAACCTACTCAAAGGCCAAGGAGCCCCCAAAGTCAGAGGAAGAGAGACGAAGACATTTCAAGCAGAGGAAGTTCATTCCAAAGTTCAGCGACCTTTTTATCAACAAGGATGAGAATGAGAGTGACCCCTTTGACGCTCTGCTGGAAACGAGCAACACGGTAATTTTAGCCGGTTTAGAGTATTCATAAATAAAGAAGGGTAGGTTTGTTGATGTGATGTAGATTTATAACATCATTTAACTGGAATTCATATAATGGTAATAGCAAGTTCTGTTTGGACTGAGTAATTTTATAGCCTTTGCCATTAAGGATTGTGGATGGTGAGTTACACTATATAAGCATATAGGGACTTTTGTAGCTACACCTCTAAACTAAAAATAATTGATAGTTATTACCATACATCTGCTAACATTTCACAGCTGAACATGATTATATGTTACTCTTAATATTTATGTTATCCTTTACGTAATGTAAAGTCTCCATCAGGTGTCAGGAATGATTAAATATGAACAGGTGGAGATCCAGAAACAAAGGTGTTGAATTCATTGTCGATATAATTTGGAGTCACTTTTTTTTTTTTTTTTTTTTATGGTACTATATATATATACATATATATGTATATATGTGTGTGTATATATATATATATATATATATATATATATATATATATATATTATGTATATATATATATATATATATATATATATATATATATGTATATAATTTTTTTTTTTTTTCACCCCCCCACCAACTTGATCAGTTGTGCCAGAATCAATGGGTCTAGATTTTTCCGCACCTATGGTAATTGTGTTTTTTTCTTGTCCCTCTTTCAGAAACAGGGTAAATTGAAGAAGTCAAAGCGCAAAGTTCAGGGCAAACTGCAGAGAAAACCACTCGCTGTCAAAAACTCTTTGTTAAACAGTAGTCTTGGCAGTAGTCACAATTCTGCCAATGATACTTTTGACAAACTGTTGAAGGGAGCAAAGTAAGTGTAAATGGGAGAATCCTTCCTTATTTGGTATTTGAAGCTTCCTCCTCCTCTTCTTCTTCTTCCTCCTATTTGTAATCTCCATCCTTCTTCGTTTCTTGTATTATGATAAATATTAGGGAAATATCTGCACACTTTCCAAGAATTTGGTAATATCTAACATTGGGCACTTTTTTGTAATTGATGTTTTTTTACCAAAATTTAACAGGGTATAGTAATAAGGTGACTATTCAGAAATTTCATATATAATGAACAAAGGCACTTCACCCTTTATAGCTGTACTCTCGAACCGCTTGGTGAAGGCCAGACAAAGCCATAATGAGACAATCATGTCACCCCGGAAGGAAGGCCAGATTAGCCATGATGCAAACCCCACGTCTTGGGGCATTAAGGGTTTATTAAAGTCTAGACATCTTTTGTAAGAAGCAATGGAAGTCATGGGAACATAAAATCCTGGCGGCATGATGCATTTTTATATATTATTGTTATGTTTATGGTTTGATTGATACGATTGTAATTCTAGTTTATAGGGTATGATTTTAAAAATAAATACAGATAGTTTGAGAGAAAGTAAAACTACCTTTTTTCATAATGAATTTTTGATGCATTTTAGTGATGTGCTGAATGTACACTGCAGTTGCATGGTGACAAGATATCAAATTATTATATTCCCATTTCATTTGGGTATTCCATATTATTAATTCATTGAATTAAGTTGGCAATTTGATTCATCAAAAAGAGTTGATTTTTAATTTTTAATCAATCCAACTTAATTATTACAGTTAGTAATTGAACACTTAATATTAGTGCCCTTAGTGGTTTATAATTAAAGTAAGAGAGCAAGAGACAGAGAGAGCGAGACACAGTATGGTTTTAAAAGTTACTATTATTATTTTATTATTAATTTCAGATTACCATCTGTGATTGCAAATAGCAGTAACCAGTTGTCTTCATCAGCTGGAAGCTCCCTGGAAGTTGATGGAATCTTGTATCAATCCCTCTTCTCCTCTGTAGCTTATACTACAGCATCTGCACAAAACCATGAGCACATATTACCTGCCGAAGAAGTAAAGAATGATGGAGATAATAAGAGAGCAAACAAAAGGGAAGAGGGAAGAGAAGCGAAGAAATTTTTCAACACTAAAGGTTTGGGGAAGACTGGTGCTAAGGCATCAAAGGGGAAGAATGTAAAGGGGCCAGAACCTCTTGTTGCTGGAGACCCTTGTGAAGATGAGCTGAAAAGGGCAGCCTCAGCCCTTCCCCCTGGGACTATGTTTAAGGTACCACTAATCAAGTTGCACAGAATAACTGACTTTACCACGCCCCCAATCTGCCGGACGCAGAAGAAGACCAGCGGAGAAGAGGGAGCGGTGGAAAGCCCTTTCATGGCTCGAAGCAAGACCGAGGAAGTGGGAAAGTCAAGTGCGAAAAGTGATGTAATAACAAGCACCCCAGCAGATGTAAACAGACTGAAAGCAGTGTTGAAAAACGGGAAAACATGGAGTATGCCATCAACTCCAACCCTTGAACACATGATATCTCCAGTGCCAAAGGAGAGTTATCTTGTTGCCCTTAGTAATTCGTCAAATTTTGAATCCCCAATGTCCTTCAAATCTAAATCAAACCTCCACTCGAATGATGAAGATCAAGTTGAACCGTCTGTAGAAAGCAGGTATGAGACATGCAACTCTGAAATAGATTCAAAGTCATCTGAAATTTCACCCGTTGTGGCACCCGCAACAAATGGAGCCATTTCATCCTGCCGTCTAAGGGAAGAAAAATACAGGGATAGTCAGAGTAGAGTTAAGAGTTTTTATAATAGCTCTTTAGAATTAGAGAGTGGCCCATTCAAAGGAGTAGTTATACCATCTCGTGACAGGACTAAAGCAAAGAAAGACAATTTTGTTCATGCTGAAAGCAGTGTACTGGAAGCAAGTATGGAACTCAGCAGTTTGATAGGTTCAAGGAACATAGGCACTGCTAGAACACTGAAAAATAAAGTCACTACTAGAATGCAAAAGAACAACTGTATATCTGTACGCAGGAAAAAGAAAGGAGCTCCTATTGAGATCAGAAATGAACTTGAATCTTCAGCTGATGTTTCCATATTGGAAAGGCCTCTAGCTCACATGTACAAGAGAAATATACCATCATTGAGTAAATCGAAACTAAGTCTACGAAAAAAGACAAGGCAGTTAGGCTCCAAGTTGTCTCTTAAAAAATCTTGGGCTGAGCCATCTCCAGTTCTTACTAGACTAAGGCAGAAAGCTCCCAGACAGACTAAAACTTATGATATCTCAGTGGATGATTTAGTGGCAGCTCAAGAAAATACAAAAAATACTTCCATAAATCAACAATCAGAGGTAGAAAAATCTGTGGTCATAGGCAGAAGGAAATGGATATCCAAAAAGCGGGGTCACAGGAGTCACATACGGGCGGAGACTTCAGACTCAGAAACTTCACTTGTTATCCCAAGAAGACCTTCTAACAAGTTGAGTCTTAAAGAAAAAGTGAAGCATATTACTTCCGTAAGACCAAGAAATAGAAATTGCCATGCAGAGCCTGCAGAAAGCACATTACAATCCATATTGGATGTGGATTCAAGCAGTGTCATTGTGTCAGGAAATTCTAAGGCAAAGCGAAGGAGTGGAAGATTAGCAGCTATGAAGCGACAGTCATTAGTGCCGTCTCCAAAGGTACTGAGAAGAAAATCTGCGAGGTTATGCAAAAACCAATTGGAGGAAAACACCACTATATTCCAGCGTGAGGATGAGAACTCTACCAATGCAAGTATACTTCAGAATCAAACTCACCTCACAGAACTCAGTCTTAAAAATATTAGCAAAATGTCTGTAAAAAGTGTACAGGGCTTAGAGGCCACTGCATTGAGTTTCGGTTCAGTAAATACTACAGTATTTACTGACTTCCAGACCAGGAAGGAAAGGAGAGGTAACCAATTGGTTTACTGTAAGCTAGAATCTAGTGAAGACATGTTTGAGACCTCAGATGCTCATAGTTCAGAAGTAGACAAGGAAGAGCCAGTTGGTTCTGAGGAACTGCCAGATATTACCAAGGATCTTGAAAATACAGAGAACACAAGTTCAGATGAAAAAGAAAGTGTAGATTCTGAAGAACAAATGCCACCTCCTGGAGGAACAAAGCCATATGTATTGGCTGAAAGCAGTATTAAGGAGAATTCCCTCCTGGAGCTGGAGGAATTAGAAGATGTATGCAGAAGTGTAAAAGTACAGTGTATGGTTCCTATGAAAGGAGGCAAGGGCTGGAGGAGATCCTGTCTCAGCATGGCTGGAGCAAAGGTAAATTGTCTGTTGTTCTGCTTTGGAAGTTTTCAAGTTCAAAATGTTCATTGAGTTTTGAGATGAGTAAGTAAATACTTTTCATATCTGCCAGTCACTCCTGTGAAATACATATTTACTTTCACACATATGCATTAATGTTATCAGACGTTTGGCAATCCCAAAAAGTCCACAATATTAATGGGAAGATGAATTAACAATGATTGATGAATACAAAATGTTTTATCACCCAGTAATGAAAAAAATGAGGGATTTGCATAATTTACAATTTGGTTATTACATTATGTATATTATATTTGATTATTTCTTTTTCAGATACCTTACCAACAGGATGAAGCAGGTATTTATTATTCCATTTTGTTATGTAGTTATTGTTTTATTCAATATTTCCTTTTTCTAATTCAATTTTTTTCTTTCATTTTTATTCTTTATCTTTTTTTACCATGTTCAATATAGAAGTGGAATTGCCCTTCAGTGAAGATTTTGATTAGAGAAAGGTGTGCTTATGTTGAACGTTTCTTGTCATCTTAGGTATTCGGCGGCAGACAGTACATAGTGTGTCTGACGGCCACAGACAAAGAGGTGGAGGGCGAATATCAGCTATACCTGCCGATATAAGTAAGTTATTACAGTATTAACCCATAGAGTGAGAATCACAGCTCAGACTGTGTTGCTGCTAAAATCCCACACCTATTCTGTTGTGTGATCAGGAACATTATCATTGATAGAAATTACGTTATTTTAGTATTTATTTTTAAAGTGATTATGAGAGTAGTAGTCATAATAGTATAAAAGTATGTACCACATAATGCTCTACCATAAATGCTTACCTAGAGAATAGGATGTAGCAAAAGCAACCGTTTCCTGCAGGCAGCACATGCTTTTCTCATGCATGGAAAGCAACAGAGCTGCCAGGCGTAATTATATCACCTATTGTCCTAGTCTTGATGGTCATAATAAAGGTCATTGTTGCTGTATAAGTCATAGGCAGTAATATCAATTTTTGTTTATTGCTTGTCTGTTTAGTGTAATAGAACTATATATTTACAATGTCTTGTCTATCTAGTAAACACAGAGAAATGCAATACCCATAAATCTTTTTTAAGGTGTTTGCAGAACATCCAAATTTTATCATATTTTATTACATGTGTATCATAGATACTTTGCTCAACTTAAGAAAGTAGTAATATCTTTCAGACTTTTTATATAACTGCCTACCTATATGTTGTATATATTTCTCCCTCAGGTAAACGAATACAACAAATGGGAATTGCAGCTGAAGAGGACATGCACTCTTCACACCATACAAGTTTCCATACAGTGGTCAGCATAGATGCATCTGAACCTGCTGTACCCTCTGACCCAAGGGAATATGTTCTCAAGCTCTGCAGTCAAGTCGAGCCAGTCCCTATTGATGAGTGTTTCACAGAGAGGTAATGCAATCACTAAAATATTAATTCAGATGTCAATTTGTTCTCAATTTAGGAAGATGTCCTTAAAAAAAAAAAAAATTGTAACCTTGTTGTAAGAGTCTGATTAGAGGATATAAGTTGCTGGTTCTTATTGGGCAATACAAGGATACTACTCGTAAAGTAGATAGGACTATTAAACCGTGAAGAGAATTGTAAGCAGTTTCTAACATATGAATGCGTATTGATAACAAGGTTGTGATATAAACCAATAAAACTAGCAAGATATAAATGAATTAGCATGTTATATTTATGGACTGAGATATATGACTATTGTACATCAATACTCTTTAGGTTGTGTCTTTCTTTCTAAAGTTTAGTGACCTCATGCAATAGAAATTAAGTGCTGTAATCTGTGAAAAGTAACATTATTAAATTCCAAAAGACGTAAGTCTTTTTTTGGCAAAAGTGGTATTGTATTTAAACATTAGTTTCTAAATTTCCGGTGTTCTAGTGATGAAATGATTGAATTTTTCCCACAGCCGTCTGGTCAATTGCAAGAAGATTGGGGAGGGTGTGTATGGAGAGGTCTTCATGACGCGGCCCAGCCCCAGCAGCCTTGAAGGAGCGACCGTTCTCAAAATCATGCCCATTGAGGGAGACTTTGACGTTAATGGGGAACCGCAGAAGAAGTTCGGGGAAATTGTCTCTGAAATCGTCATATCCCTGTGAGTTGGTTTGAGCTTTTACAATTTTCAGCTCCAGAGTGAACCTTGAATGCTTTTGTATTTTGCAAGCCTGGAAATCATATTTGAGAAAAAGGTAAATGTGCATTGATAACAATTTATTATATTCATACCAAGTCAGAAGGTAGGGTGGTACCTCTAACTTTATTATGCACTTTGCAGGGAGCTGAGCAATTTGAGAAAATCTGAAAATGAGTCAAATTGGACAGAAAACTTCGTAAATGTGCTGAACTCTTCATGTGTCCAAGGTTGTTATCTGCAAGACCTTCTCAACATGTGGGATGTATTCAATGATGAAAAAGGTATGTAATATTATTTGTTTACCTTGAAATTCATTGCTAATACAAGCCTATGAGATCAGGATGATAGAATTACTTCTTGCCTGTTCGCCAGTTCATCACACTTCTGGATAACAACTATCTGTAAATGATTCTAATCACTGAACTACCATTATTCATAGAGACTAGTATTCTCTTAATTTTTAGGGAGATTGTAATGTTGATTTAATTTTTTTCATGATATGTTGATTTATTTTTTTTTGTGATATAATTTTCATTTTGTAATGCCTTTTAGAACATGCTACAAATTGTCCATACTATATATTTTATATTATATAGATAGATTGTAGATACTTATTTTGTGGTTAAATTTTTAAATGTATATCCTATATTAAGTTGGTAATAGCAATAATAGTCATCATTACAGGAATGCTTTGAGAGTAGTAAACTGAAATGCCTTTTGATGATTATTCAAACTGAGGAAAACAAAATATTTGACCAAACTTTCAAACTTCATTCTCTCTGTCCCTCCTCTGTTTTTCCCTCTCATCTCTTCTCTTCTCCCCTCCCTTTTCCTTCTCATCTCTTCCAGTCTCT
>NW_028234423.1:22184490-22194490 GCF_977035675.1 Penaeus japonicus | reverse complement strand
ATTTGTAAATATAAAGACTCTTCTTTCTATTTATTTTATTTCCCTCTTAATATTTCAATAATTTTTCAATTATTTGGGTACTCCACTTTTATTATATATTGCACCAAACCATATATTATTACTTTTGTTGTTTTCACATCTGTTTGAGATATGCCTCCATTGAAGTTAATATGTATATTCAACTACTTCCCAGTTTAAAAACTGGAATGACTCATTTATTTTACGTTTTTCTGCATTAAAAATATAATGTATGTCTGTGTAATTGTGGGACCCCAAGTTCTTTCAAAATAAAGTGTCTCAAAAAGACAAGCATTTTAAAGGGAAAGTGCTTTTCAACACTTTATTAACCCAATGCCGCCGGCCACGGACGGCGATTATGTAATATGATAGCGCGGGTGCCGTCATACGCCGTCAATGATATAATTGATTTAGGCCTATGCGTTCGAGAGCCATAAAAGGCGAAACGGCCCGGCGGGAATGGGTTAAAGATAATATAATGCATTTTGACCATGTAATAATGCCTGAGCAAAGATTTTTTCTGCAGTCAAATTGGTATGAAAATGATTTGGCATGTGTAAACCGAATATAGATTCAAGAGTATAAAAATTGCAGATTTGTTATAAAAGTTGAATTTATTTTGGAATCATCAATGGACACTGTTAAATGTGTAAGCATATTACTTATTGTTAGTAGAATACAACACTTATGACCACCTCTGGCCTTAAAGTACTGTATAATGTGCAACTGATAGGATATTGGGAGTGTGTGTGCATTGTAAATACATATATACATGCATACACATGTTAACTTCCATATTAGACACCTCTAAAAAGGTTAGGTATAAGATAGACCATGAAAATGCTCAGATGAAAGAAGGAAAGAAAGAAAGAACTACAAAATAATAAATAAACATAATCAAACTTTGAAATGCTCAGAGATGTTGTGTCGTCCTTTTGATTTTTTATCATGCTATGTTTTGCCATATATCCCTATAAGTGTGGGCGTCACAAATGTCACGTCACACAATACTTGAAGTACACTCACCAATGCAGACATGAAAGAGAACTAAATTGCTTCTGGTGTACTAGAACTACACTTCCATGAAACACTAGAACTGCACTGCCATCGAGGTACTAAACTGCCCCCCCCCCCCCCCTACTCTTTCCCCCACTAAATATCCTCCTATTCTTAAACATAACAACAAGGTAATGTGTTTTTAGGATTTCATTTCCTTATGGTAATGAAGATTAGTGAGAACTCTAGTTATACTCAGTTAATAGCTCAGATTTATTTTTTTCATAATGAGGCATCTATAAATGTTGACCTTAAACATATGAATCTTAAACCATTGCTTACGGGCATCATGACACATGTTGGCACTGATTAGCCCTAAAAGACGGGAGGCAATACGTACATGACGTGACATCGGGATCTGCTCACAGTTGAAGCATGCATACAGTCATGAAGTTTTCTGTGCTACCCAGAGGGCGGTGAAATGCCTTTCCTGATCCCTCTAATTTTTAGCCAGTGCCGCTAGTGTCATAGACCGCCCACCTTGACGACTAGTTAGGTTGGTCGTCAGTAATGGGTTAAAAGAGCTTATGATTGGGGAATAATTTCATAATAATCCTCAACATTTTACATGTCATTGTAACCTTTGTTGTCTTTGTAGTTGCTATATATTTGAAAAAATAATTATAAATGTAGCAGTAGCATTAACAACATCAGAATAAAGTAATGGGAGTAATATGTGGATAGGCATGAACTGTACCTCAGAGGCACTACTCATGTAATTAATCACAAACTTAATAAGATAACCAGATGTCCCTTATTTGTTGTATATTCATACTTATCTATTATCAGGTAGATGGATATTCTGTATTTGGTTTTATCTATGAATTATCTAAAATATTTAGTTAGCATGACCAGCAAATAAATAAGCATGAAATAGTCTCAAATACTCTTGTATCAGTCACAGAAGTTAAAGTTTCCTAGCAATGCAATCAACCTGCTACTTGCAGAGACGATTTCCTATTCTCAGGAACAGTAAGAAAAGGGAAAAAGAATATAAATTATCACAACTTTCCTTGATTTTCTTAGCAATTATGATTGTAACTATTATGGTTATACTAGTTATCCTAAGTTTGCATCTGCTCCACAAAGTGCAAGAAATGATGATAATCGTCCATCTGAAGATAGAATAGAGCAATGTCACATGTCATGAACATCTTACAGTGTGGACTCTCCAGCCCTCCCTTGCACCAGTTCTTAAATTTGCGATTAATTACATGAGTATTGCCTTTGAGGTACACTATATGTGTATTCAGAGAAGAGGGAGAGATCTGGAGTAGAAGACAAGGCAATTTCTAGAAGACACCTCTAAATACAAAGAGAGTCAAAATCAAATCATTCAAAATCCAAAAGATGAATCAAGAGGATTCAAAATCTGAAGATGGTGCAGGTTTAGTGGCAATGAGCAGCAGAAAGACTACAAAAGTAATGCAGATGATGCCAATATGTTACAGGTGTTAAATGGAAAGGCATACATAATTATCATAAAAGTGTAAAGAACAATATGCACACAAACTGAAAAGCGTACTTGGGGGGAAAATTGTGTTAATGACAAACTTTAGGGAGACGTAAATTTAAAATAAGGGCAAAATGCAAATTTACAATTTTAATGCACTTGAAAAAATGTACTTAATGCATATTGAAATATGAAATCAAAAAAATAAATATGCAGATTTTTAATATCAGCATAATAAAAATTCAGTAACGGTCACTAGTTGCACACGGTAAATTTTAATAGTCAATCAGACATAACCAATAGCATTATGAAATTTCAGTATAATTATCCAATCTGACCTATTGCATGCTTGTCTGTATGGCCTGCCAAAAATACATGTCTCATTTATTTATGATAAGCCAGATTTATCAGAAATAAATTTGTATAAAATTGATGACCTATAGTAGTTAGTTGTGAATTCCTGATATTCTTCACAAAATTAGATAAAAGCACAAAACAATTTTCCAACCAAGGACAAAAATCACTGAAATTAGCAACCTCAGTCACTGGAAGCCAAAGAACATCACATTCCAAATTTCCGTGTGATTTCCTTGGTCTAAAATGATAAATGATCCCTTTTCAACATTCAGTATGCTAAAAGATTTTTTCTTCTTCTTTTTGATGCTGGAAAAAAAAATGTAAGCAGATATTTATCTCCTATGGGATACTATACAGGTAGGGAGTCATAAGGGGAATATCCAGTCATTTTCACATATCAAGTAGACAATATTATACATCCCTATATGATGATACAACAACGGCTCATAGGATAAGTAATAACTCAGATATATAGTTATAATATATATTAAATATATAACTTAAATTTACATTTGCTCCTGTTGTCAATCTTTCTCAAGCTTAATAATCACACAGATAATTAATATAAGGTACAAAGTATCAATTTCAACAACTCCGTCACAAACATTTGTTCCATCCTGTTTAGTTTGCTTCAGAAGTTATATGACAAACAGCCCATAGCACAGTGTAAAATAATATTTATAACTGCAAATCACCATTACCAATTCACATGTCTTATTCTATATTCCAAAAATTAAGACAAAATATGGTAGTACACTCAAAATGTCTATTCTACCGATCTAGCCAATACATTTAACACAAACTTCCCCAGAACTAAACTACATCTTAATCTCATCTAGAAACCCTTGCATACCTTTTATGTATAAAAAAAAAAAAAAAAAAAAAAAAAAAAACAGTAAATAAGACAATAAATAATGGACTAAACATAAATGAATACCTAAAAATGTATCATACCTCATTTCATGAGGAAATATTGTGTATCACATATAATCTCAATTCAGTGTATTAACAACTTACGACAATCTTCCAGCTCTCACAGTCACACCTAAAATGTACATTGGCAAGACACCTTAAAAGGTAATTATTGTTAATAATTGTAACACTTTCCAAAGAGAGTGGCCAGTCACACGAGTACCTACGGAAACATGCGTCACCTTGCACACATACACACACTGGCCCGCATGCACCCACACGTAAATGCATGCACAAACACTCATCCACTTTACGGAGTACTGGGGATGACAACTATAGTATGGGTCATTTGCAGCAGAGGTATATAAGCAACCTTTAGCTTTTCTTCATACATGAGGCTGTTTGCTTGTGTAAACAAAATGCTTCAAATGAGATTTTAAAGTTTGTGATTTCATATTATTTCTAATCTTAGCAAGTAAATTCAAGAGACAATATGGTTTCAACCTCTACTGTGTTTGGACTTCAGTAGCATTTCACAATAGACTCTATTCAACCTGGCATGATTCTTATTCTTAATATAATCTATTCCTTCCCTTGACTAGCAATATAGTAAATACCATGCCAAATTCAAGGTAACATATAATTTCAAAGTGCATCTTTTTTTCTTTTTTTTTTAGGCAACAACCACATTTCCAAGTGAATCATTTTCCTAGACATTATCTGTCTTGCCAGTTCTATTTCTTCTAAAAATATCAAACTTCTATGGTAACACTCCTGCAGTCTACTGTTAAAAAGGGGGCAGATTACTTGCTCTCATACATATATATATATATATATATATATATATATATATATATATATATATATATATATATATATATATATATATATATATATATAAATATATATAAAGAAATGAAAATAGAAAATGCATTCAAATCACAACACAGCATGTCAATAGAAAGGTGATTCCTTACTTATTGATAATAATCTCTAATGTCTTCTATAAGTGTACCTGTCTAATGAAACAGTGTTTCTTTATTCCATTATGGGCAAGGAAATGTGTATTCTTCTCTCCACAAACATCCGCATTTCTAAAGCTCTTTTGTGAAAGTCAGACTGCCAACTGCCACGTATTCCCTGGTTTTCCAGTTGCTTGTTTACCAACCACCTTATCAATTCTAAAAGAAATGCTGAAGACTTGCAATCACATCACATTAGATTATGTACAACTCCATTTTGCAAAAGGCTCTAAGCGTGGTCAGTTCGTAACGTTTAATCACATTACTGTACTCTCTTTTTTCTTTTTTTAAAACTTTTAACCCAACTGTTAGGACTCGGTTTCCATCGCTTATTCATACTGATGATTAAGAGTTTAGAAGAAATATTCAGCAGTCTACTGAACACAGGTTGTAAATATAAATTACAGGCTTGTTTTATGTACAGCTGTATAATAATAAAACTAAAATTATTTCCTGTTACAAAATTATTACAGCACAGTCTTTCAGAAAAATGCCTCCCAAAAAGTCCATTGTCATCAAAAATGGTTTCCTTTGTATTTATCAAAAATGAGCCTTCATCACCTAATTTAACCCATTAGCAGCAGATGGCATGATTAGCTGCAGAGGCAGAGTTGGTCACAGACACGGATGGCACCGTGCCTGACAATGTAAACCAGTCATCCTACTGCACAAATATCTATTTAAAACTGCAACCAATGGGTTAAAACAGTCATTAGTTTCTTCAAGTGTGTGCTTTAAAACATGTAAGCTTCTGTAAGTGTATTTCTAAACAAATCTAAACAATTATATGTGCGCGCGCACACACACACACGCACACGCACACGCACACGCACACATTCATTTATACTCACACACTCACATTCACTCACTCACATTCTCACATGAGTGATTAGCATCTATTTGTTTGTGCCTATTCGTTTCTCTCTCTCTCTCTCCCTCTCCCTCTCCCTCTCCCTCTCCCTCTCCCTCTCCCTCTCCCTCCCCCTCTCTCCCTCTCTCCCTCTCTCCCTTTCTCCCTCTCCCCCTCACTCACTCATTCTCATTCTTACTCTCACTCTCACTCTCACTCTCACTCTCACTCTCACTCTCACTCTCCCCCTCACTCACTCATTCTCATTCTCATTCTCATTCTCACTCTCACTCTCACTCTCACTCTCACTCTCACACTCACTCTCACTCTCACTCTCACACTCACTCTCACTCTCACTCTCTCAAACTCTCACACTCACACTCACACTCTATGCCTCACTCACTCACACACACTAAAAATAGAAATGGAAATAAGATCCAGTGGGACGAAACCCAAATTCTCACAGGAGCCAAATTACGAGGGAATAACACACGCCTTACTGCCGAATGTGGAACACTATGCTAAGCCAGCTTTGATATGTCCATCATGTCGAAGCTATGCTAGAACCTTATCAAATGATAGAAAACAGAAAAAAAAACAAATATATGTATATACATAGTTCTCCTCATATCACTTACTAACATCACTAAATGGCTACTCAAACACTATTTACATTTCACATTTCTTCCAAGTACCTGGTAAACAGAGGAAGGAAGGAGGAAGAGAGAGAGTTGGGGAAAGGGAGATGGAGGGAGGTAGAGAGGGAGGGAGGGAAGGAGGGAAGGAGGGAAGGGGGGGAAGGAGAGAAAGAGAAGGAGAAGGAGAAAGAGAAAGAGCCAGAGTGTGAGAGAGAGAGAGAGAAAGAGAAAGAAGGGAAAAGAACACACACAAAAAAGGCAGGCACTTCAATTTTACAAATCCACTATTCAGGTAATGCATCCACAGAAATTGTAAAAAAAGGAAAACAAAAATCAAGACAGTTAAACTCACAACAGTTAAGCAAATTGAATATATGAAAGTCAAATCAAACAATAAGTCTGTTTAATCTACAAAGTAATTATAGTAGATGTTGTAATAGTTGCAACATTGACAATAAAAACAATAATTCAAATCACAGGCTTACTCATCATCAGGAAGGAATAAAAAATAAATAAATGAATAAATAAATAAAATAAAAAAATAGTGATGATGATAATAAAAAAATATCACTAATAATGATGGTGATGATAGATATGGATAATGATAATGACAGTAATAATAATAATGCTTACAATACTACTAATAATAACAATGATGATGATGATGACAATGTTGATGATCAAAATGTAAAACAAAAATAACAATAATATTGGTAATACAATCAACTATACTATAACATTTCATCATAGCAGTAGTACTTGTAGTAGTAGTAATGACTACACCAACAACAACAACAATAATAATAATAATAATTATAATAATAATAATAATAATAATAATGATAATAAAGATAATTAAAAAAAATAATAATAATACAAAACATAATAATAATAATCATAATAACAATAATAATTATGGTAATCATGATGACGATGACTTTGGTGATGGTGATGAATATGACGATGATAATGATGCTTCCCCTCATAGAAAGATCCCAAAGAAAATTGCATATAACCTCATTTTCAAGTTTTGTTCTCTTTGAAAACCTCACATCCAACTCTTCAGTGAATGTCAGTGCCATGTATGAATCCAATAGGAAAAGTGAAACACACTATCCTGGTACCTGGTCGTGGCTATGCTGAGCTTAGGAAGTATGCCCCCCATGTACATCTAATTCAAGTCTATGCCACATCAGGCCAACTTGCTGTTCTTGCATATGCTATGCAGAATGAGAATGTAAGTTGAAATAAGCAAGGAACTATACTACACCCATTAAACCTGCCCTGATTACTAGCTATAGTGGAAACTGATACTTTCATTGTAAAGAGCCAAATCTATGATTATGAAGGTACTGTAATGACTTTCTAAAAAAATACTATACATATGGCAGCCTTCACTTACACTGAATAAAGAATATTCTTAAATAGTTGCTAAAATTCCTGACTGATGCCGTATTTGACAGACCAAATTTGCATACATAAAATTACAGGAACTAATAATGGTCAAATTTGACATACACACTTAATTCAACATAGTTTATTCATAAATGATTTCACTGGAGCTAATCTTTTATGCATTAGCAGATTCTAATAGTTATAAATATACCTATTCTATAAATCTATAAAATACTGTATGATCCTGTGCGTGAATTCTACCAACACACCCGGAAAAGCTGTGTTTCTCTCACTATGCTTTCAATGACAACATCATAGAACAGAAATAATCACAATTGATTTTTAAAGCATCTTCTATTTTCTCACAGAAATTTCACATCAACCTGCTGCTTGCTGCATCATTTGTCTCCTCTTGCCTCTAACACTTCTTCAGTGATGCCACAGAGTATTATTTCCTTTACTTAAAAGGCAAAATAATATATATATATAGCTATAATCTACCTGATCAACACAATCTCCAATAAGCTACAGTCAGCATCATCTGTTGTTTTGCTGGCGCACTACTCTTGTCCCCCCTCCTAATATCACACAATCAGGCCTTGCAACTCTGGCCTCCTGCACTCCACTGCTTGTCACTTTTGTGTTGGTAACATCAAGCACTTTCAAAGAAGGAACCAGACGAATTATTTCCTGCAGTCCAAAATCTGTTATTGCACAACCTGACAGTACTAGTGTATGTAGGAATTTTGTCTTCTGGCCAAAAGCATACACCAACTTGTCTGACAAACCCTCATCTGGGAGCTGATAAGGTTCGGAGCACAATTCTTCATCTGCGTCTTCCCTGTGATCCCCGTAATCATCTTCTAACTCATCCTCTAATTCTTCTTCTTCTTCTTCTTCGTCTTCCTCCTCCTCTTCCTCTTCTTGTTTATCTTTGGAAGAATCTGCTTCTTCTTCCTCTTCATCTCGACTATCTTCTTCTCTCTGCTGATCATTATTTGGCTGCTGGTTATTTGTCCCCATCTGGTTTCCCTGAGGCATCTGCTGTCTTCCTTCTTCTGCTTGAGCAATGCCATTCCGTTCATTGTCATTTTCATCTGCATCTTCATCGTTATTTTCCTCGTGCTCCACAGGCCTGCCATCTCTGCCGATGAAGTAGTGCCTGTCCTCGTCCTCCTCTTCTGCACGGTTGCGTTGAACGACAGGAGCATCGCGTACCCACTGCAGCCCCATCCCATCTAATTCCTCATCATTCACCTGTCTCCACTGAGGTCCATTTGGTCCAACATTGATTACTACCACCTGTTGTCGCTCCTCCTGCCATCGTGGGTCAGGCATGATGAGGTTGTGGCCTCCAGGAGGTTCTTCTGGAAGCCGTTTTACTGGTCCCATTGGGCCCAGGTACAAGGCCCGTAATTTTCCATTCTGTACAACTGACATCACTTCATTATCCTCTAAACTTGTGCCTCTTAAATCTAGTTCCTCTAAATTCTGAAAACCAAACCTAAACCCAAGGGCAATGTATGCCATTGCTCGACCAACTCTTGGTAAATTTCTTAATACTAGTCTCTTGAGGGTGTCCACTTTACTCAAAACCATCACATCATAATCATCCACCCATCCGCACTTTGTGATTTTTAAGCACTCAAGTCTTGGGAGAATTTTGTGAGTCCGTTTAAAATATGAGCCCTCTCTCAGTTGTGGTGGCAGGTTGACGAACTCACAATCCACGATGCAAAATTTTGTGATAGATTTAACAGGCATAAAATCATTAACCTTCAGCTTGGTGGCATCAATGTAGGCTTCACTTATAGTCAGTTCCTCTAAATTTGGGCATTTTTCTCCTATGGCTTTCAGAAGACTGGCACTTATGAGTGGGGTCTTCCATTTGGGAGTGCCGGCATACTTCTTCTTGTGGCCTCGGAGTATCAGGCGACGAGTGGTTGCCCGCAAGTACACAAGGCACCTCTTTAGCTGCTGCAGGGAGAGACATCTCCCACTGAAGTCACCCTCTGTCCACAGAGACTTGTCACTGGCAACTTTGCTGAACCGTTCACAAGTCCTGGAAATTGAAAAGAAAAATTGAATTGAATATATACAAGAAATGCTATAAACACAATAATAGTTAAATCCTAGAGCCCAATTTTCAAGAAAAAAATTAAAGAACATAACTTATCCCATATTACTAAGTCACACTTATTACTAATGAGCTGACTCACAGGCCGAATTTCCCACCTCTTACAGCATGTCAGATAATCAGTTCCTTTATCATGAAGTAAACATATTAACGTACTTCTTC
>NW_028234423.1:22174490-22179490 GCF_977035675.1 Penaeus japonicus | reverse complement strand
AGCGTAGAGGAAGAAAATGGACACACACACATCTCTCTCTCTCTCTCTCTCTTTCTCTCTCTCTCTCTCTCTCTATCGTCCTCTCTTTCTCTCTCTCTCTCTCTCTCTCTCTCTCGCTATATAAATATATATATATTATATATATATATATATATATATATATATATATATCTATATATATATATATATATATATATAAGACGACAAATAGACATTGGGAAATACAGATTGGTTTTCACTTGTGGTGTCTGGTTAGACTTGCTCAAATAGATTCTTGGAATGGTCTACCTGGAGAAATAGTAAGTTTATTAATGTTGGTTCAAATGAGTGCGCTGTATGATAACTTTTCGTATGATTTGATAAATATATTTGACACTCAGAGATGTTATTGTGGTTTGATATGTATATCGTTCTCAAAGAAACCGAAGCAAAGAGTTCTCACCGGTTTACGAGTTCAAGTGACGGGAGGTAAGCTACGATTTTATTTCATTCCATGCAACTAGATGCAGCTGTTATCTACCGCAGATTGAATTGGAGTCAAGTGATGTGTGTGTGTGTGTGTGTGGGTGTGTGTGAGAGTGCTTTGTGTGATATATTGAGTTTGGGTGGTGTGTGTGGTTGTGTGTGAGTATGAGTGTGGGTTGTGTGATGTGATTGTGGTTGTGTTTTATGGTGTGGGTGAGTGTGTGTGTATGTGTGAGGGGTTCGGGGGTGAGTGTATGGTGAGTGTTGTGTGGGGGGGTGTGTGTTTGTATCCTATATACACTGTGAGTGTGTGTGTGTGTGGTGTGAGTGTGTGTGTGTGGTGTGTGTGTGTGTATGTGTGTTGAGTGTGTGGTGTGCGTTGGTGTGGGTGAGAGTCATATCTCTGTATGCGTGTGTGTATGTGAGAGTGTGTTAGTGTGTGAGTGTGTGAGTGTGGGTGGTGTGTGTACTGTCTCTCTAAGGTATGTGTGTGGATGTGTGTGTCTTTGTGTGTGTGTACCCTGTGTGTGAGGTGTGTGTGTGTTTGAGTGTGTGTAATGTGTGGGTGTGAGTGTTGTCTGTTATCTACTGACCGTGTGTGTGTTATATGTGTGGGTGTTCGTGATTTTTATTGTGATTGTGTGTGAGTAGTGAGTTTGTGTGAGTGTGGGTGAGTGAATTGTACACTTTACTCTCAGTCTTTGCCACAGTGTGATGTGTGAGACTGTTGAGGGTGTGTGTGTGTTTGTGAGTGTGTGTTGTGAGTGTGTGGTGTGTGTGTGTGGGGGTGGGGGGGGGGGGGAGGGGGGGGGGGGGGGGGGGGGGGGGGGGGGGGGGGGGTCAAGGGTGTGTCGGACTGTGATGTGTGTGTGTGTGTGTTGAGTGTGTGTTTGTGTGTGTGTGCTGGTTGTGTTGAGTGTGTGTGTATGATGTGGATGTGTGAGTCATGAGTGTGTGTGTTTGCTGGGTGTATGGTGGGTGGTGGTGTGCTAGTGTGTGTGTGTTTGTGTGTGTGAGTGTGAGTCTGGTGTGGTGTGTGTGTGTGAGTGTGTGAGAGTGTGAGTGTGTAGTTGTGTGTGTTGTGTGTGAGTGTTGTGTGTGTGAGTGTGTGTGTGTGTGAGTGTGTGTGAGGGTGTTTGTGGATTTACTTGTGTGTGTGTGTGTTGGTGTGTGGGTGTGGTGTGTGTGTGTGTGTTGATGTGGTGTGTATGTGAGAGTGAGAGTGTTTGTGGGTGTGTGTGAGTGTGGGTTTCTGAGTGTGGCTGTGAGTGTGAGTGTGTGTGTGTGTGTTTGTGGGTTTGTGTGTGTGTGTGTGTGTGAGAGTGTGTGGGGGAGGCTGTGTTGAGGGTGTGAGTTTGTTTTAGTGTGTTTTTTTTGTGTGATGTGTGGGCTGTGTGTGTGTGTGATAGTGTCCTCTGGAGTTTTTGATAGTAAGATTGGTGTTGTTGATTGTTATTGTGGAGTGTGGTGATGTTTGTGTGGGTTTGTGTGAGACTTTTATGGTTTTAGAGGAGAGGCTGATGAGTTGTTTGTGTGTTTTTGTGATTTGTGGATAGTTTGTTATTTTTTGAGTAGTTTTGAGGCTTTGAGCTGGGTTATGGTTATGGAAGGAGGGAGTTGTGTAGTTTTTTATATATTGTTATAGATATATTTTGATGATTCAGAGTTGTCTGGTTAGTTAGACTTTAAATATTTTGATATAGATATATATATATTTTTATTTTTTAATATATAATATGCTATTTTTGCTTTTTGTTATAGTTTTTGAGTTAAGTATAGCGAGATTTATATATATATATTTTGATATATTGTTATATATTATTTTGCATATGTTTAGGGTGGTGTGGATTTTTTGTGTGTCTTGATACTTATATACTGTATGTATAGTTTCATACGATTGTTAGATGGTTTTATTTATTTAGATTGTGTGAGAGTGTGAGAATATTTATATTCTAGGCATAGATAGGATGATATGTATAATTTATTTGAGAGTTTTTTAGAATATTGTGAGATATTGATTTACGTATTTACATTTCATGTATGAATATAGATACATTACACACACATAATATATATATGCATTTAAGTATAGTATATATTTTATACATATTAATATATATACATATATATGTATATATATTAAATATATATATACATATCTTTTCTATATATGTATATATATATGTAATATATGTATATATATATTTATGTTTTGTATATTCATATATTTATATATATGCAATAACAGAGTATGCTATGTATATGTTTATATTATATATAGATTTATATATATATATATATATCTATTATATATACTGAATAGTATATTGACAATATTTATATATATATATTATATAATATATAAATATATACATATGCATATATATTGCATCTAGTTATAATATATAGAATTATATTTATATTCATATTGATATAATATATATATATATATTATTATATGGATACATATGCTTTTATATATGCATATATATTATATAATATTATATATATATATTTATATATATATTTATATATACTATATATATATACATATATACATGGCATACATATATGGCATATGATATATATATATATATATATATCTCTTCTCTCTATATATATATTAATATATATATATATATATATCATACATATATATACCATTATATCTATATATCTGAATATCACCCCCTCTCTGTATATTATAATATATATATATATATATATATTATATAACATATATATATAACTATATAATATTATATAGATATATATATATATATGCCATTATATAATATATGTAATGTAGATGCTATGTATATATGTATGTAATATGGTATATGTATATATACTACCATTACATATGCATACTATAGCATATATATATATATATATATATATATATTAGATATATATATATATATATATATATGATATAATATGCATATGGACTATATGCGATATGTATATATAGTATATATTATATATATATTACCCCAAATGTGTATATATATATATATATATATATATTATATAGTATATATATATTGATAATATATATATATATAATAATTGCGGCGTATAATGAGTATAGTATGGCTATGCCCGCCTGTAGTATGTGTGTGTGTGTGCACGTAGATGAGCGTTTTGTCCCCTTGCAATTGACAAAAGCATCATTTGATATAATGCAGGAGGTATATTTTCACACCTTCACATCCTAATTCTGATTCTACAAATGTTCGGATGTGGAAAGATCATAACATTTGATATATATATTTTCATAATTGTTATGTCATTTTCTATTATAGTAGTATTATAATAGTCATATTACACTGCATTGATAAAATCATGATAAATGAGGACTAAGAAACCATCATGGACAGGCTTTAGATCAGGAAAAATGTCCTGACGTTGAAACTTTGCAAAATAAATCATCATAAATCTAAAATTTTGAAAAGTATATATTCAACACCACAGAGCCGAAAACAAATAGCAAAAGGGGCGGGACTAATTAAGATTCCACTTCCACCTGCACCAATCAATAAATCAATCACTATATTGATAAAGCAATGAATCAAAAGAGCGAGAGGATCCAATCATCAATCACTGTAACCTCCATTCATATTTCTGCTACCAAGTTACAGATCGTACCAGCTGTACCTCGAAAAAGCACGTGACTTCTTATCACTTCCTATGGGATATTATCGTAGCTTTATTATCTAGATGTCAGCTAGAACACGTCTAAATCATAGGCTTATGCCAATTATGAGTGAGTATGAACGTTTTATAATTATTCATGGTGGGGAATACAAGGAAAAACTAAGAAAATGAATAAGTACCAGATAATTGGGGCGTATTTTTTTTTTTTTTTTTCAGGAATTAATGCTTGTCTGATATGAATTGGAAATATACAATACGAACGTTGGGATGATATACCGCCAAGTATCTGAAATGAGATGTCCAGAATGGATCGTATTTATGATTTCTTCAATATGCTAACAACCGTAATAAAATGGGGATATATAAAGCATTTTTTATTTGTAGTCATAATATTTTCAATTTATTTTTCAATACCGATAATAAACAAGGAATCCAATCGCGTTTTCTCGCTTTTCACTTGATCCCCCTTGCCTTTTTACCGCTTAATAACCTTTGTTTTTGACGCGGAATATGAGCCTTAATAGTTAATCACTCACCCTGGCCTTGATACAAGAGTAATTCTAAGACCGTTCCTCCGAATTAAAGTATGGTTTTATTAATTTGTGTATTAATTTATCGATTTATTTATCTATTTATTTTTTGTCTGAAAGAACTTTCAAATACCTTGACAAAACTCGTTGGCCGCTTTTTTAATTAGTTCTCAAAATGATTCCTCACTTTGCTAAAATGAATAGATAGGTAGATAAAAATCGTGCAACGAATTTACTCTTATATAACATCAAAGTTTTTGTTACCTTTCCATGTTCACGTGAGTAACTGCACAAACATGAATGTATTTTGACTTGAATATCACGCGCTTGAATTTCACTCGATTT
>NW_028234423.1:22161990-22164490 GCF_977035675.1 Penaeus japonicus | reverse complement strand
TATATATATATATATATATGTATGTATGTATGTATATATGTATATGTGTATATATATAAATATGTATATATATACATATATATGTATATATATATATATATATATATATATATATATATATATATATATGTATATATGTATATGTGTATATATATATAAATATGTATATATACATATATATATATGTATATATATATATATATATATATATGTATGTATCCATGTGTGTGTGTGTGTGTGCGCGCGCGTGCGTGCGCGTGTGTGTGTAGACATACACATGAACATGAATAGATATATACATAAGCACACACACACAGACATATACCTACAACCGCCCCAGTAGCTCTTGACTAAATGAATATCTGATATTCAGAAAATAGCTTTTTCATGGAACACATTTCACAGTGTATTAATTCCTCTTTCTACTTAATGTGAAGGCATAAGGTTATCGAGATTCACAGTGAGAGCAGCAGGGACGTATTACGATCTGGGCGACATCGTTGAAGACAGCTGGAATCAGCTGTGTTTCGGCCTCAACACAGAGTCTATGGAGGTGATTGTTATCCTGCTTTTTATGACTGTTTGGAGAACAACATATTTGCATAGACGCTCTCTGCACCATTAATAACTGTAAAGAAAAACTACTAAGCACATGCACGCTCACGACACATTACTTTCCCGCCAAACGCATTCTAAACGTATCCAAATAATGATAAAGATCTATTTCAGGTGCGGGGGACTGTCGAGGGGGGTGCGGCAGTGAAAAGACGATCGGAAGAGGACCTTCGAACTGACCAATCAGAGCCGGAGTTTTGCTTTGGTTCTCGCCGCGGCGTTTCTTCTCTCGTTGGCTTCATCGCTGCCGTTTCCGTCACTGCTGGCTGGCCCGATGACTTTAACAGAAGCTGCTCCAGTCTGGTCAGCAACGCCAAGCCGCTGTTCGCCAACTCCTCCTGGTCCAACCGTGGCAACGCGATGACTGTGGACTACAAGGAGGAGGAACTGTGCTCTCAGTCCTCACAGAATCTGTTGTTGCAACGCGTTGGGAATTATAACGAATCACTCGATCTTTGCAAAGCATTTGGTGGATCTTTGCTCACGGAAAAAAACGTCACGGAAGGTGTTATTGACGTCGGGGACTTCCCGACGAGTAGCTTAGCCAGCTGCTCCACAAAGGAGGAGTTCATGGCTTGGCTATTCACCCAACCCTCGGACGCCGAGCATTTGGAAGAAGAATGTTTCGCTTTGAAGGCCAACGGTAGCATCGGGTCAAGACCCTGTGTCAGTGAGCTGGAGTGCAGCATCTGCAGAATGTCCGACTGGGTCCGGTACACGCTCTACGGTGATATCGGCAACTTCGACAGATATTATTTTCTGAAGAGTTCGCCAGAAGGAGGGTTTTATTTCGAGGGGATTCAGACATCCTACATCTCCGAAGTGGGAGACGCCTGGCACCTGTGGTCGCGCTTGCACCGCCGCTCATGGCAGCTAACGGAACAGGAAGCCCTGCCGTTGGGTCGACGCCAGTGGCACTCCAAAGACAAGAACGCGACTTTTACGCTGACGTCATGCTCCGTCATGCAGTTCTCCACCAACGACGGGCTGTGTCTCCCAGCAGGTCAGAGGTGCGACGGAAAGAAGGACTCGGCTGATGACAGTGACGAGTGGCGCTGTCGCGAACGCCTGGTGGAGAAGCAGGCAGACTACGACCCCACTGTGCCACCTACCAACGGGACAAAGGCACAAGGAGTCGTCTTTTATGAATACGACTTGTTCAACATCAATCACATCACGAGCGAAGAAGGGGTGGCTCTCCTTGACATGGGCTTCACCTTCCAGTGGAGAGACCATCGCGTGACGCTGTGGGACGCAGGGAAAAGTGCAGGCTTCTTCCCATGCGAAGAGATCTGGTACCCGAAGCTCGGGATGTTGGCTGGGTATAAGACGGGAGCCGCCATTGAAGTGGAGTGTTACAGTTCGCAGTGTTTTGTCGAGAAGAACCAAGATGCCCGGGAGCAGCTGGACCTCAGGGACCCTCTGATGGGTGAGTCTCGCTCTCCTCCTTCGCTGATACTCACTGCTGACACGGAAGTTTTCTTGAAACGTTTACCTTTACACAAAAAGGGCACACACACACACACACACACACACACACACACACACACACACACACATATATATATATATATATATATATATATATATATATATATATATATATATATATATTTATATATATATATATACATATATATATGTATATACATACATACATAGACAGATATATCGATAGATAGATATGGTTAGTTATTTAGCAGTCAATTCTTCTATATACCTATCTATTTGTTTAGCAATCTACACAATCCACTTTTAGGTAGAACGAGAGAAAGAGAGAGAGATAGAGACAGAAAGAGAGAGAGAGACAAAAAGAGAGAGAGAGAAAGAAAGAGAAAGAGAGAGAGAGCGCGTGAGAGTGAGAGCGAGTATTCTATGAAAAGGT
>NW_028234423.1:22144490-22154490 GCF_977035675.1 Penaeus japonicus | reverse complement strand
CCTTGACAGGTCGTGAGGCGTGCCAGGCGTCAGGCCGTGGCAAGGTGCCAGGTGCCGGTGCACGTACCTTCGAAGGCCGTGACGGTGCAGTGGAAGCCCTTCTTCTGCGTGGCGCCGTTGGTCCGGAAGGTGAGCCTCGCCCAGGGGCCGCACGTCGTGATGATCCCGGGGCGTTTCTGGCCGCAGTACCTGTGGGGGCGAGGGCGAGGCGCCAGTCACAAGTGCCTCTCTAACCCTGTGGGAGAGCCTCCCTGTGTTGCATCCAAAGGAAAACAAGAAACACTCCCTCTGCCACTCACTTCTTCCAGAAGCACTTGTGCATGATGACGAGGCGATCATTGGTGCACGACTGACTGCCCTCGATGGCCACGGGGGAACAGCTGATCTCCAGCCTCACGTCCGGCGTGGCGCCCTGTGGAGACACGAGTGGCGTGTGAGTCGGGCGGCGCCGCAAGCAGCCGTTGCTCGAGGCGCACAGACGCTTACCGTTCCGCCGGAACCCTTACCTTGATGGTCCAGTTGTTGTCCCAGTTCTTCGGGTAGTTGTTGGGGTAGCGCGGGGAGGCGATGCACAGCGTCTGCCCTGGCCCGAGCACGGTCTCGCTCCCCGGACTGGCCGTGGCGCCCCCGCATGCGACTGCGGGCAACGAAATGGAGGATGCGCTACAACAGGTCACCAGTCAGTGGGACTTTGCATCTTGGACGACTACTGCAGCCGAACGATAAGGAACGGAAATGACCCGAACGAGCTAATCCACATGCACCAGCCTTTGGCCTTCCTTCAAAATAGAAATGAGATCAAACAAGAAAAGACTCACGTTGCCTCTGAAGACTGCGAGGTTCAATCACACTCGAGTCGCCGCCATCAGACTGAAACGCAGAAAGAACCAATTATTTCTCCGTTTTCTTCTCTGTTGATGTGCGGTCGCTGGTATCTCAAATCTTAGCTCTTCGTGGGCAGCGTTTTCCTCCAACCGAGCACACGGTTCCTACTCTCCCTCACCAGCCAAGCCCGTGAGATCCCCTCCTCCTTTATCTCACCCTGACAGACTCTCCTACCGAAAGCAAGTGATATGCCTGGCCCGGAAGTGCCACGGCGGCCGCCAACACCAGCACAGCTGCCAAGGCCGATCCTCCAGCGAGTCGAGCCATCGTTGTCCCTGTGCCCGAGCGAGTGTCGTATGGAAGTTGCTGATGCTTGCCCAGTCCACACTGACTTCTGGCTAACGAGTTGACCGCATATATACGCCTGGAACCCCGACATGTGCAGGTGTTTGGGACCAGTGAATATTGCACGTGAATGTGGATGGTCAGATGTGGATTATGCATGGCTCAGTTCATCCTCAGGAAGCTGTTCCCTCAGTCCATCTGTTTCCTTTGGCTCTGATTGTAAGCCTGATTTTCAGGAATATTACGTTCAGTAGGTCTATCATATAACCACGACGTCAGGCAAGCTAGATCAACACTGTTATCTATGATTTAAAAATATATATCTACAATAATAGTACATCAAGTATGTGTAAAAATAAAAAGACATGATACATCATTGGGAACTTTCCATTTCTGAAGTCATTCTCGCTAATTTCAACTTCATGAATTCATGAAATTCTATCAGATGAAATTTCAACTAGAACCTCAAATTCTATTCATCAGTAATGAACATCTCACACAGAACGTCCTGAACCAAAACCAAAACGGGTTATCATTCACAAGGAACACCTTTCATTAGCAGAATGGAGTCTCATGAAAGTAAAAGCCGCCAGCAATTAGTATTTCCTTTGTGTTATCACTTCGTAGTTCTACATGTGATGAACGTTTCCTCAGCTATCTATTTTTTTTACGAAGTAAGCCGGGATTCAGCTAATAGCATACGATACGGTCAGATGCTCCCTAATGGCGATGGTAATAGTTATGGTGATAATGATAATGATGTTATCAGTAGCAGCAGTGAAGCAAATGATTACGATAATGCAATTGTAATGTTAATGATGATCATATTACAGTGCTTTTTGACAGCGTTTGAAATTAAATAGTATTATGATTACAGTTATGACAAGCTTAACGACAAAAACGGTAATAATAGTATGTTTATAATGAAGATATTTATAACACTAATAATCAAAATACACATAATGTTGATACCAACGATAACTAATGAAATTCTCATGACTGTATTGCTAATAATGGTAATAATGAATATGATATTAATAACAATAACAGAAATACTAATGATAACATGATAATGATAATAATAGTAACAGTAATAGTAATGATAATAATAATAATGAATGCTAAGATAAAATTACAACTAAAATAATATTACTACTAATAATAGCAATTATACTAATAATGATAGTACAATGAACCTAAATCAGAACAATTGTTACTGTTATGCTTATTCTACTGGTATCATAATTATTATTGTGTTATAATTATTAATTTCATTAACTCCCACGTCCGTATAAGAGCAAAATCGGAACTTGCCTTTGTATATTAATATTAGGAATATCGGGAGCGGCTAACCTCGCTCTGATATTCAGATTTCTTAAAGACGTGACGTTTATAAAGAGAGAGAGTGAGAGAGAGATAGAGAGAAACTGAGAGATAGAAAGTAAGAGAGAGAGAGAGAGAGAAAGAGAAAAAGAGAGTGAGAGAGAGAAATAGAGAGTGAGTGAGAGAGGGAGAGTGAAAGAGAGAGAAAATGAGAGAGATTGAGAGAGAGAGAAAGATTGAGAGAGAGTGAGAAAGTGAGAGAGAGAGAGACAGAAAGAGAAATAAAGAGAGAGAGAGGGAAAGAGAGTAAGAGAAAGTGATAGAGAGAGAGTGTGAAAGAGAGAGAGTGTGTGTGAGGGGTGCTCACAAAAGGACTTCAACAAAAGTCAAGGCGTTTTCTCTATTTATTAAAGTGGTAGCAAAGAGATTAGCAACAGTTAAAATCACACGGTCGTCGCTCAGAGCAGCACAGGGGGAAGGCAATGCTGTGGTGTCACGGAGTGTTCTGCCTTCTCCTTCGGGAAACAGGTCAGAGGCTAGCTGCAAGGAGGACTCGGGCCGTTTGGTCGTTGCAGGATTCTTCCAAAATTAGCCCAGGGCGCACCTGCATATACGCTGGCTTGGCGTGGGTCTTCGTGACATCTAGTCGGTCTCCTGGGAGTGCCTGCAACTAATAGGATCTTGGATCTGCAGGGTCGGAGTGACAGTGAGGTCTGGTGTGGTCAGGGCGTCCCTTGGGGAATAGCTGAAAGGAATGAGTTTATAGAATGATGTTTCTATACTGCACTTAAGTTCGACTGAGTGTGATTTTGTCTATTACTGTTGCTATAAGAGAACCCATATGTTTCAATCCTCTTTGCAATCCTTGCAACCATTCACTGCTACCACTAGTTGTAACCACCGATGCCATTAGTTTTAACCATCCGGTGCCACTAGTTGTAACCACTGGTGCCACTAGTTGTAACCATCCGGTGCCACTAGTTGTAACCACTGGTGCCACTAGTTGTAACCATCCGGTGCCACTAGTTGTAACCACTGGTGCCACTAGTTGTAACCATCCGGTGCCAATAGTTGTAACCACCGGTGCCACTAGTTGTAACCAGCTTGCTGGCAACAGTTGTAAAGCTACCAAGAATTTATATAGTCTAAATACAATATCGGGTCCCCTTCGATAATCGTAATCGAACATGTAAAATCTTGTAAGGGTTCACTTTCAGAACGAATATTTTGGAGAGTAACAGCCAATAAAATTCTCCAAATTACCTTGTCCGCAAAAGGGAAATAGAAAAGAAGAAGGGTTGTTTTACTACAAAGGGAAGTAAAAACATCGACTCAGGTCAGGTCATGAGGGGGAGGGGGGAAATACCAGCACGTGCGAAGAAACAATACATACCGAATGAAATATCTGATTCTCAGCATTAACATACCAAATATAACCTCAGAATATTCTGGCCATTCTTCACATACGATTTAAGAAGAAAGATTCAGTAAGTCGTCAGGGAGGCCGTTATAACGGGGTCATCAAGGCGAGATGAGACAAGGACACAAGGGAAGAGATGAGGGGGGGGGTAAGGACTTTCCCTTTCAACAATTAGTTCGTTCACACCTAGGCGTAAGGGAGTAAAGAGGAGGGAAAATCCTGCAGAATCACACTCCCGCACAGGTATTTCACAATAGAAAAACAGAGTAACAATCACGAAAAAGAAAGAAAATCACAGTATAAAAATTCCTAAATCCTAACGAAATCTAAGTAAAAGAGCCTGGGTTTCTCTAACTTGCGGGTCTCGATGTCAACATGTAGATGGGTGTCTGCGGGCGGGTCGTAGGTCGTATCGCGGATCGGTGTGGTGTTCCTCTTGACTTCTCATCAATGGCCATTTCTGCTCGTGTCAGAGACTTCCCGACCTGGGGTTGGGGCGCTCGTGTTATGCCCAAAATCCGCGGTGGGCAGTCGTGGGTTGCCATGATAGATGGGTGTCAACGTGCGGGAAGTAACGTAGCACAGACAGGTCGGCTGCTATGGGCGGCGGTGTTTGTCAGGACAGGTAGTACAGGGTGGCGGTGTTTGTCAGGACAGGTAGAACAGGGCGGGTGGGCGGGTGAAATTCTTACTGTGGTGTGGGCGGGCGGGCAAAGTTCTTACTGTGGTGTGGGCGGAAACTTCAGCGTATTCTCTCGATTCTTCTCGATATCAATAGTAGAATTCGGCGTAGCTGCTTCTTTGGAGTTGTGAGTCCGATACCAGCAAAATTGTGGCATCCCACCACTGCCACCAGTTGTAACCACCCACTTCTGCCACTAGTTTTAACCACCTAGTTGTAACCACAGGTGCCACTAGTTGTAACCAGCTTGCTGGCAACAGTTGTAAAGTACCCAATGCCCTGGTTGTAGGTCGGTGGATAAACAGGCAGACGTTCGCGTGACATGGTCTTTATTGTGGGCTGTTAATACACCAGAGCTGTTTGCTCTTGTATGTCTGTCTGACCTGTCTGTGTCTCTCTGTCCCTTGTTCCTTGTGTGTCCTTCTTAAGTAGAGATCTTGAGTCAACTTTCTACGCCTAAGGCCTTCCGGTAACAAACACAGCTGCCTAGAGAAGCTAGTGTTCCGAGGCGGAAACGAACACAGGAAGCAGGATGCGTCAGGTCAGAACAGACTGCCAGGGATATTGCATTGAATTAAGAAATATATGATCAATGTCTTGGGTCACATGATGTACAATACCAGTGCCTTACAATCCTCATAGAGAAAAAGAGAGAAAGAGAGAGAGAAAGAGAAAGAAAGAAAGAGAGAGTGTGAGCGAGAGAGTGAGAGAGAGAAAGAGAAAGGAAGAGATAGAGAAAGAGGGAGAAAGAGACAGTGAGAGAAAGAGAGAGTAAAAGAGAGAGAGAGAGAGAGTAGCGATCGGTCTCACCACCGTACCTGTCAATCTTACGGCGCGGGTCCGAGTCCGGTCAGTGAGGTAAAATTTGTATATATATTAAAATGCGTTACTGCATTCTACCATCTTCTCATATATATATATATATATATATATATATATATATATATATATATATATATATATATATGTATGTATATACATACATATATATATATAGACAGATAGATAGATAGACAGATATATAGATATATGTACATATATATGTATATATGTATATACTGTGTATATATATATAATATATATATATATATATATATATATATATATATATATATATATATATATAAATATATATATATATATATACATATATACTGATACATGTATATATGTGTATATACATATACAATACACACATATATATTATATTATATTACTTATGTATATGTATATATTCATATATACACACACATATATGTATATATATATATTATATATATATATATATATATATATATATATATATAATATATATACCGGAATGACTGGAAAAGATTGAGAGAGGCCTACGTCCTGCAGTGGATTGATACAGGTTGATGATGATGATGATTATATATATATATATATATATGTATGTATATATATGTATATATGTATGTATATGTGTGTGTGTGTGCTGCTTACAGAGCGAGAATGAGATAGAAAACATACATATACAGGGGCAGAGGTATGTTATTTTACGTAATTCAGCATACATATAGCAAGAGATTCTGTTTAACCGTAAATTGTGCATCCCATCAAATACCGTCACACATAAAGTGTATTTCGATGACAAGTATGACAATTATGAAAAAGGAGGTACCGGTCTACTCTGAGGATGAACTGAGCCATGCATAATCCACATCTGACCATCCACATTCACGTGCAATATTCACTGGTCCCCAACACCTGCACATGTCGGGGTTCCAGGCGTATATATGCGGTCAACTCGTTAGCCAGAAGTCAGTGTGGACTGGGCAAGCATCAGCAACTTCCATACGACACTCGCTCGGGCACAAGGAGCAGAAGAGGCAAAGACAACGATGGCTCGACTCGCTGGAGGATCGGCCTTGGCAGCTGTGCTGGTGTTGGCGGCCGCCGTGGCACTTCCGGGCCAGGCATATCACTTGCTTTCGGTAGGAGAGTCTGTGAGGGTGAGATAAGGGAGGAGGGGATCTCACGGGCTTGGCTGGTGAGGGAGAGTAGGAACCGTGTGCTCGGTTGGAGGAAAACACTGCCCACGAAGAGCTAAGATTTGAGATACCAGCGACCGCACATCAAAAGAGAAGAAAACGGAGAAATAATTGTTTTTTTTCTGCGTTTCAGTCTGATGGCGGCGACTCGAGTGTGATTGAACCTCGCAGTCTTCAGAGGCAACGTGAGTCTTTTCTTGTTTGATCTCATTTCTATTTTGAAGGAAGGCCAAAGGCTGGTGCATGTGGATTAGCTCGTTCGGGTCATTTCCGTTCCTTATCGTTCGGCTGCAGTAGTCCTCCAAGATGCAAAGTCCCACTCCATTTCGTTGCCCGCAGTCGCATGCGGGGGCACCACGGCCAGTCCGGGGAGCGAGACCGTGCTCGGGCCAGGGCAGACGCTGTGCATCGCCTCCCCGCGCTACCCCAACAACTACCCGAAGAACTGGGACAACAACTGGACCATCAAGGTAAGGGTTCCGGCGGAACGGTAAGCGTCTGTGCGCCTCGAGCAACGGCTGCTTGCGGCGCCGCCCGACTCACACGCCACTCGTGTCTCCACAGGGCGCCACGCCGGACGTGAGGCTGGAGATCAGCTGTTCCCCCGTGGCCATCGAGGGCAGTCAGTCGTGCACCAATGACCGCCTCGTCATCATGCACAAGTGCTTCTGGAAGAAGTGAGTGGCAGAGGGAGTGTTTCTTGTTTTCCTTTGGATGCAACACAGGGAGGCTCTCCCACAGGGTTAGAGAGGCACTTGTGACTGGCGCCTCGCCCTCGCCCCCACAGGTACTGCGGCCAGAAACGCCCCGGGATCATCACGACGTGCGGCCCCTGGGCGAGGCTCACCTTCCGGACCAACGGCGCCACGCAGAAGAAGGGCTTCCACTGCACCGTCACGGCCTTCGAAGGTACGTGCACCGGCACCTGGCACCTTGCCACGGCCTGACGCCTGGCACGCCTCACGACCTGTCAAGGGAACTCTGGCCCTTCTGTGCAAGAGCAGTTGCATCGTTAACGCGGCCAATTCCTCTTTCGCAGTGACGACAACCACAAGCACAACCACCACCACGGCGACCACCTCAACCACAAGCACAACCACCACCACGGCGACCACCACACCCACAACAACTTCAGTCACCACCACGCCAACTACTACAACTACAACAGACACGACAACCACGTCAACAACTACTACCACCACACCAACAACTACAACCACACCAACAACTACAACCACACCAACAACTACAACCACACCAACAACTACAACCACACCAACAACTACAACCACCACACCCACAACTTCAGTCACCACCACACCAACAACTACTACCACCACACCAACAACTACTACCACAACTACAACCACACCAACAACTACAACCACCACACCAACAACTACTACAACCACAACCACCACACCAACAACCACAACCACTACACCAACAACTACAACTACCACACCAACAACTACTACAACCACAACCACCACACCAACAACTACTACAACCACAACCACCACACCAACAACTACTACAACCACAACCACCACACCAACAACTACTACAACCACAACCACCACACCAACAACTACTACAACCACAACCACCACCACAACAACAACAACAACCACCACAACAACCACAACCACCACACCCAACAACTACCAACAACCACAACTCACAACAACCACAACGTCACAACAACCAACCACAACTACAACACTACCACCACACAACTACACAACTACCACCACAACTACTACCACCCCAACGACGACCACAACAGCCGCAGCAACCACCACAAGAGACCCCAACACCCTACCTTGCCGTGAGTTCTCAAAGATGAACGCGTTTCTAGAAATGGGAACGTTCCTCTCAGGGTTCGACGTTACTTTGGTGTGGCATATTTTGGTAACATGCTTTTCATGTTGCTTCCATTGTTTTCATGCTGTTTCATACTCGTTCAATGCAACATACTTTGCTTGTACTCTTTAACTAAGCATCATGAACGCTCGTCCTCCAAAGAAAGGATTCCTCTGTGCTTTGCCCTGCCGTTGCCTGTCCTGACCTCCGCGGAGGATGGCACTGGCAGCTCTCCGCCATGAGCCCTTCCGCTCTCCTCTCCCCCCTTCCTCCCCCAGGCTGCGGCGTGCCCAACAGCGCCACCAGGATCGTGGGCGGGGCAGCCACCGAGGTCAACCAGTACCCATGGCTCGTGGGGCTGTCTGACCTGGGCGGGACGGACAAGCCCTTCTGCGGCGGATCCATCCTTAACAACGAGTGGATCGTCACCGCCGCCCACTGCGTTCAGGGGTACGTCGTCGCGGGTGGCTGCGTCGTGCGGCAGCCCGGTCGCGGCTACGGCGCATGCGCATTTCGCAAAGGAGCAGGGACGCGGGGACGTCCCTTGTCGGCGGTGCGCTGATAAATCACTGACATGATAACTGCCGTCTCCCAGCAGGTCCTCGAGCCAGCTAACGGTCGTCTCTCCCGCAGACGGTCTCCGAGCAGCCTGCAAGTCCTGTTCAACATGCACGACTGGAACAACGGGCCGACTCGTGTCATCAAGAGGACCGCCGACAGAATCATCATCCATCCTAACTACAGCAGCAGAACGGTTAGTCCCAGGTCGTGGAGCCTCTTTGGGGCCCCCCAGACACATGCACGTCCTCGTCCTGTTCCCTCCGTCACGCTGACCCTCCCTCCCTCCCTCTCTCCCTCCCGCAGTACGACAGCGACGTCGCGCTCGTCCACATCGAACTCAAGGTCAGCTTCACCAACTGGCCCGGCATCAAGCCTGTGTGTATGCCTCCTCCGGGCGCGGATTACGCCGGCAAGGATGCCACGGTCACCGGCTGGGGAGTCACGTCGTCGGGTGAGCATGCACCTTGTTCTCCTCTGAGTCACTGGGAGTAAACGAGGCCCATAGCATGGGTCTGACCGAGTTCTCATTGTGGGCTCTTTGCAGGTGGCACGCAACCAGAGGTCGTCCGGGACGTGACCGTGCCCATAAGGACGCAGTCTGAGTGCCAAGCTGCTTACGGCAACCAGATTACTAGCAACATGATCTGTGCTGGTTTGAGCGAGGGAGGAAAGGACTCTTGCCAGGTGCGCCGTGTCTCACAAAGTCCAATGCTTTCCAATGGTGCCTAGAGGATTCTTATTAAGTTCTTGTCAAATAACAGCTGTGATCCACACCTCACTCCCCTTGGCACTCCTTATTCCACTTGGTCTAACTGTGAGGTGGCTTTGGCAGGGTGACAGCGGAGGCCCTCTGACGGTGCAGGAGAATGACGGACGCCACTACCTGGCGGGCGTGGTCAGCTGGGGCAGCGGGTGCGCGCTGCCGGGCAGATACGGCGTCTACACCGACGTGCCAAGTGAGAGCTC
>NW_028234423.1:22119490-22134490 GCF_977035675.1 Penaeus japonicus | reverse complement strand
CATAATGAAAGAAAAATACATTATAAAAGTAAGGTTTACTGACCACCAAACAACAAAAGATATAAAAGAAAAAGGGATATATCTATTCAAACTATTCATAGCACCCTGGCAGATTGAATATGAACATTTCACACAAATAAAGCAGTGCATGAACTGCTATGGGTATGGGCATAATAAAGGAAACTGCCCTTCAGGCAAAATAACTATATGCTCAGAATGTGCCTCCAGCACACACAACTACAGAAGTTGCAAAAGCACTCATAAGAAGTGCATAAATTGTGGGGGGGACCATAGGACCATGGCCAACACATGTCCTAATAGGAAAGCGGAAATTTAAAAAATACTGGAAAAAAACACTGTAAAATTAAAAGAAAAAGAAAAAGAAACAAAACCTATAAAAGAAGATGCACAAAAAGCAGCACAAGCAACCATAAAAGCAACACAAAACGCCTGGCAACCCCTAATAAAGGAGGTAAAACAAGTCCAGCAGGACATGAAAAAACGAGAAAAAAATGAGCCAACCATCCACCTCGCCCTCCCAGACAATTTATCCAAAGAAATACTAATCGTATTATTAAATGCCCACGTCCAAAACATAATTGACCCCAGCAAAGGGTTCAGACATCATGCCAAAACAGCCCTGGCTCGAAATAATCTTCCCCAACTCGATCTGGGAGAAGCAGACTCCTGGGGAATTCTGAAGGTCATTCCCCCTCCCTTAACTTCCCACCCAAACCCACCCCCCTCCCAGCCCCCCACCCATGCCTCAACCCCTGATAACCCCAATCAAACCCCTGATGACTCCCAGGTCGAAACCTTTAAAACCCACCACGACAGGTGGAGCGTTCAGTAAGGCCAAAACAAACGATCCAAACACAAGCAACACAAACCTGCAAAATAAAAACGCACCCACCAAAACACACCAGCGAGACCTGTCGCAGCTGATCAACCTCACGCAGTCGGCCGAAAGAAAAAGAAAAGAAAAAGCAAGGTTCTGACACAGAACAACCCCAAACCCAACAGGCCACAAATAATAAACCCACTAAAACCAAAACCAGCCCAAACAGGCTCATGTACGGCACAGTAACTGATGCCTCATATTACGGCATTCGCTTTTATGCTGCCGATCCGCTCGTGTACGAGTGTTGCGACGCCTCCCTCCTCGGGAAAGAAATCGCCCGCGGCAACATCAAGTGGGTTTACACGAACGCTGCCGAGTCGGATCTCGTGACAGCGCAACGTCTGCATAAATACCTCCTTGCTGGAGAACTCGACATCACAAACACACACATGACAAGATACAAAAATGTCAACGACTTACGTAATGGGTTCCACCCTGCAGACAACTCCACACAAAACAAACCATGAACCCACACTAATCAACAATACAACGCCTCACAGTCCTGCAACACAACGTGCTGCAATGGACCTACGATCGCCGCAATGAGCTCTGCAACATGTACTGGAAATACGACCCTCACATTATACTCATTAACAGCCACGGACTCGACAACGCAAACAGAATCAAAATACATACATACACAACATATCAAACGAACCACACAGGTGAACGAAGCGATGGTGTTGCTCTCGCCATCAAATCGAGCCTAAAGCACAAAATTCATGACAACTTCACGTCAGAGCTCATCGCGGTGGAATTCGATACTCCACACGGTCCCATTATTATTGCTACCATCTACTTACCACCACGCAGACCATACATACCTGACCAGGACATATTCTAGCTCCTCAGACACAGGAAACCCACATATATACTCGGGGACTGGAATGCACAACACCATACATTCGGCTACAATTACACTAACGCCGTGGGGCGAGGGCTCGTCTCCCGCATCCTCGACGGCACACTACAACACATCGGTCCAGACTTTCCAACACGAATAAACAACCGGTCAGCAACTACACCAGACATCGTACTCAAAAGCAGACACGCACACCTGAACATACATCTCCAGCAAGGAGAGATCACCACTAGCGATCATCTCCCCATCATAGCCACCATTTCGACCAACCCAATCATGATTCCATCTCACCCAAAAGAAAGCCTTAAAAATGCAGACTGGGACTCCTTCAAAGAATCCCTTTCACAAACCCAAAATCAGGAATTACAAGGGCGACCAACAACAGTGATAGACGCATACCTGAAATCATGGTATGATGACATCACCATAGCCAGACAAGCCCACATTCCAAAAACAACATACAGAACAATACCACAACATAAACAAAACGACACCCTTCGCTCACTTACAACACAATATCATAATGTCCATCTACTTGCCCAAACACGAGGATGGGACCAAGAATTACGAAACCGATACAGACATATTCAAGCACAACTACAAAACGCAAACAGAGAACTCCACACAAGCACATGGACATCACTCATGGACGAACTCTGCCAGAACCATACAGACCCAAAGACATTCTGGAAATCTTACAAAAAACTAATGGGCACAGACAGACAAAGATGCACATACATATATGATGAACAAAACAACAAAATCGACTCTATACAAGACATGGAAACACTTCACAGACGATTCTGGCAGAGAAACTTCCAAATCACAGACACAGAAAATGAAAACTTTGACGAAGACACCGAGCACGAAGTAAATATGGCACTTCAACAATCACAACATCTGCTACAACCCACACAAACAATTGACCTAACTGCTTCCTTGGCCACAGGACACTTTCCATCTCTTTTCAAACATGCCTGCCTCACACTGATTCCCAAACCAAACAAATCAGTCCACTATGTCAACAACTACCGATCGATCTCCTTGCTCGAGGTCCCGGGGAAAATACTCGAACGCATCATAACACGAAGACTAAACATGCACCTAGAAACAAACAACAGACAAACATCATTCCCCGGGACGTCAGTAAGGCCTTCAACAAGGTGTGGCATAGTGGACTAAAACACAAACTCATTAACCTACAACTTCCACCAAACTTCACACGCCTTCTCTGCAACTTCCTCGACAACAGAACTGCTAACATTCGCCTCGAATACTACCACGGGCCCCCCATCCCCCTTAGGAGTGGGGTCCCCCAGGATAGTGTCCTGGCACCAACAATCTATATACTACACACTGCAGATCTACCACTCCCAACACCATACAGCAACTACATATCCTACGCAGACGACATAACACAAATCATAACACACCCAAACAAATCTAAAAACATCATGAAAATATCCACAGAACGTGCCATCAATCACATCAACACTTTCGAGAGGAAGTGGAAGATCCAAACAAACACACAAAAGTTCACAAACATACCGATTGCAAGAATGAACCCGCCAAACATACAAATAAACAACGCAGACATACCAAACGCAAACAACGGCAAACTACTTAGCCTCTCCCTCAACAGATGGGGTGTATCCACACACGCAAAACAACGAATAAAACAAGCAAACACTCACACTCACCAAACTACACAGGTTCACACAATGTACAACACGAACCAAACTACAACTCTACAAAACAGTACTCCGACCCATACTCGAATACACCCCAGTGCCACTACACACAAGATCAAAAACACAACAAATACACATGCAGGCGGTCCAGAACAAAGCTTTGCGCTGGGCCGCAAACATAAGATACCCACACACAACACCCACCCGAGAACTGCACGAAAGATACAACATTGAGCCACTAAACACCCGAATATACGCACGTGCACGCAAAACATGGGAGAGGCTACAACAAACAGACGACCCACTCTACACAAACATCATAGAAACTCACAACAACACAAATACTGAACACCGTTGGTGGCCACGAAGCCTTAAGGCGATATACGAACACCCACCACGCCCACTGTATGTCCGGGAACGACGAAACGAAAATTAAATAAATGTTCATTTTCCCTGTGCTCCCGTGTTTTTCATCCATGTTCTGAGTGTTCACACTTCCCGTGTACATCACCGTGTTTTCGTGTTCTCGTTCATTCTCCCCTTCATGTCTATATGTGTGTACATATGTGTGTTCGCTCTCCCTGTGTTCCTGTGTTCACACGGGCGTGCTCTCGTGTTATCATCCATGTTCTGAATGCTCATAATTCCCATGTACATCACCGTGTTCTCGTGTTCACGTTCCATGCTCCCCTTCATGTCTATATGTGTGTACATATGTATGTCTTCGTTCTCACTGTGTTCTTGTGTTCACACGGGCGTACTCTCGTGTTATCATCCATGTTCTGAGTGCTCATAATTCCTATGTACATCACCGTGTTCTCGTGTTCACGTTCCATGCTCCCCTTCATGTCTATATGTCTGTACATTTGTATATGTTCGTTCTCACTGTGTTCTCGTATTATAATCCAGGTTCAGATCGTGTTCATACTTCCTATGAACACCACCGTGTTCTCGTGTTCATGTTATACGTTCGTGAAAAAAAAGATGGTATCACCCAACTCGTCGTCCTCGAACGAGAGGTAGAGTCTCTTATGCCGTAGGGGTCACCCCGACCTGCCATGCATCTCAGTATGCATGACAGATCGGGAGGAAACCAGGCATAAAAAAATAAAAAAATAAAAATAAATAAATAAATACATTATAATAATATTAACATGTTCCAATTCGTATCGATATGTGTGTGTATATGTGTGATCTCGTGTTCTTGTCCATGTTTGATGTTCACTCTCGTCCTTGAACGAGAGATAGTCTCTCATGCCGCAGGGGTCACCCCGACCTGCCATGCATCTCAGTATGCATGACAGATCGGGAGGAAACCAGGCATAAAAAAAAAAAAAAAAAAAAAAAAACGTTCTCTCCCGTGGTCCTCGTTGATGTTCTCTCTCAAGTTCAAAAAGAAGAAAAAAATATACATATATACATAAGTACGTACACATGTGTATAATGCTTATGAGTGTAAGAATGTGTATGTATACAGCAGCCCAGGTCTTTGTCTGACCGTGAGTGCGTCGCTTCCGTGACCATACCCATAATCGTCCGCAAATATCACGCCCACGATTATGTCTATGTCCACGGCCACGCGCGTGCACACGCTCAGACAACACCTAGAGACAGCACCTGCCGTTTTTAATTAAACTATGTACAAGTACATAACCACAACAACCTTTATATTAATATAAAGGCAAATATCCTACATTTCAATGTAGTTATTTAAATAAAGAGCAATCAAGAAAGCACAGCATGCAAACAGAGCAAGCAAAGGCAGACGCCTCCTCCAATAAACACTAAGGCCTCGAAGGGGCTTCTGACCTCCGATGCACTGCTTGGAAGCCACGAAAACAAACGAAACAAGCACGGGGTATCGCCCCCCGTCTCTCGATCTCTAACTTATTTTCCACTTCCAAACTAACCTTCTCCTCAGCCATCCTACGCCTCTCCCCCCCCCCCCCCTTAGCTAGCAGTCACTACAGACATAATGATCGGTGACTTGATACTTGACACACACCCATACCTGACCTGAGCTACCAGCACCTGCCCCAAACTTACCTGCTCCAGCTGAAGCTATTTAGAAGCCTCAAAGGAAGAAGTAGAAGCTACAAGAACTCTTTTAAGGAAGAGTCTTAATCTACAGTGCTAAGTGGGTGACACTTATAGCAAGAAGAAGAATTACCTGACTTAATCCCAAGAGGGTACCCCTTATGCCAAGGAGTTGACATCTTAAAGGAGTTGGCATACTAAAAAGAGATCCCTTCATAGCAAGGGTTTGACACTCGGCTCTCTCGAGCCAAGCACCTCGGTGCTACAAGAGATCCTTGCAGGCACACACCTGTCCCCCCTGTCCTTTACCACCACTTTCGGCGTTAGGATAACACCGTTTGTTTCCGAAGGCGAACCCTGCGGTTTACCCGGCGAAGGCCGGGGTCTCAAAGGGGTCCCTTAGTTGGGATACTGGAGGAAACACTCGGAGGTTGCCACCTTGGTTAGGCTTAGGGAACGGCGGTAGGCCACTCTAACACTCCTGCCAACTCTAGCTAGACACTGTCTACATAACAACTACAACTGGAACTCCCACCGAAGTGGAAGGGGACAGGTAAGTTAGACGAAGAGTTGAGGTGAAGAAAAACAGTCAGGAAAATGTAGGAAAGACGTAGTTATAGTAGTGGGAGGACGAAACTCCCTGTCTGACTTGTTAAATTCTTGAAGTGTCATGTCCACTCAAAACCCTCAGGGAGGCCTGCCAGGTCGGAAGGGTAAAAGTCTTGTTGTTTGTAGTTCTTCTTCTTCATGTTATCTGGAGGGTGAGTAAGTTGAAGAGGGTAGGGAGGAAGGGGTCTGGAACTTGGGGTTGGGGTTAAGGATAAGGATTCTTTATTTATTTAATAACTCTTAACTTAGTAAAAACCTTTTTTTTTTTTTTTTACTGTCTACATAGCCAACCTGGTTAGGCTCCTTAGAGATAAGAGGAGGTTGTCAGAGATAGGAATTAATCTGGCAACACAGGCAGGGATTGGACCTTTTTCACTGACAGGACGAGGATATGCTAGTGGAACCATGGCTTCCACAACCAAGATAAAGATAAATCTTGAAGGCATACCGACTCTGACCAGGAAACAGGAACTAAACTCGTTAATGTACGGCAATGGCATCCACTTTCTGAGGATTATTGACTCAAGGAATGGCTACATTGTCTTACCTAAGACATCTAAAGATGCTGACAAAATAATGTCCCCAGATTTCCGACGCAAACTGAAAAACTCTGGCTATGAACCCCAGATGCCCCTTGAGACCAAAGCAAAGATGACTATTGTTATAAAGAAAGTGGACTCATACATTACCAGCCATTCGAACGAAGAGATTAAGGAAGAACTGGTCAGACAACTTAAGCTACAAGTTGACGAAGTGTATAAGATGCCTCAGCACGGAATCGTTAAGATTCGATTCCCAGACATACAAACTGCCAACAAGATAAAGGAACAAGGTCTAATCTTATACAATTACAGCATAAACCCGGCCCAGATCGAGGAAGAACGATTTATTAGTGATTCAATGCATGAATTGCTATGAATATGGCCATGTAAAGGGAAAATGCACAAAGAAGAATTCAGAAAAATGCAGCGAATGTGGACAAACTGGACACAGAATTACTGCATGCAAGAGTACCACCAAAAATGCCTGAACTGTGGAGGCGATCATAGAACTCTTTCTGGTGCGTGTCCCATCAGAAGGAAGGAAATTACAAAAGTCGAAGAAAAGAAGCAAGAGAAACAAGTGCAAAAAGAGTCCAGACTACTCAGTGAAGTGGTCAAGAACACAGCAAAGGCTACAGCAAAGGTTGAGAAAACAATTGAGAAGACTGCCAAAGCCACAGCCGAAATTACAAAAACGGCTATCAAAGAGATTCAACCTCCTATAATGCAACTGCCCAACAATCTGGTTGTAAAGACTCTGATAGCTCTGATTCACGCCCACCTGGCCAACCTTGCCCAACCAGGCTGCTTTGCAGAACAAGCAAAGCTAGCCTTGAGGCGAAACAATCTCCCTGAAATGGACCTTCCAAATGACGTGAATTCGGCAGGTATCCTGAGGGTTATATTACCAACAGAACCCTCAGACACTCCCAAAGAAACCACAGAAGCACCTGAAGAAGAAGAAATGCCAGAACTGCCAGTTCTTGAAGAAATGCCGCCACTGGAAGAGCCCACTGCACCAGTAACCCAGTATGTGAGGGTACCATCCCCTCAAAGGTGCAAAAACATAAAGAAGGCCAGAGAAGCAAGAGGCAAGGCAGTAGGAGTCGTCCTGTACACTGCCGAAAAGAACATCACAAACGGCAATATTGATGATGAAGACGTTGCAGAAAACATAAAAAATGGCAGGATGAAATACTCCTACAATAATCAGAAGCTGAAATCTGATGATTGTGCCAGCATCATAGACAAGAGAATTAGGGCAGACGCCCTAAATCTCGGTGGTGTGATCATCACCTACCTCGACCCTGAGACTTATAGGAAGAGGAGGAATGGCTATGAGTCCCAAGAGAGGCATGAAGATGGACCTGCAGCCAAATCCAAGTGAATCACACCATTACTGTAGTACAGCAGAACGTCTTCAAGTGGACTATGGTTCGTAGGAACGAACTGTCGGGCATGTACAGAGCCCTAAATGCAGATATAGTCCTGATAAACAGTCATGGTTTGAAGGACACAGACAGGCTGAAACTGTTCCCCTACTTATGTTATCAGAGGAACAGGACTGGAGAAGCAAGTGATGGCATAGCAATAGCAGTCAAAAGAGAAATCAAACATAAGATTCTCGACGACTTTGATGAAATGCTGGCAATCGAGATAGAGACCAGCAGAGGTCCAATAGTAGTGGCTACAATGTATCTGCCTCCAAGAAGGGCAAATGTTCCACTGCAAGACTTGTACAGTCTACTTCGACGAAGATTACCCACATACATAGTGGGAAACCTCAATGCCAACCATCCAATGCTAAACAATAGAGCAGGCAACCAGGTTGGCAATGCTATTGCTAGAATGGTTGCTGATGGAGATCTAATCCACATGGGACCAGACTTCCCTACTTCCATCACAGGGAACACAGCAACCACACCAGATATTGCACTGTGCAATAACCAAGCCCACCAGAACGTGATCATGGAATCGAGCCCTGCAAGCACCAGTGACCACCTGCCCATCATCCTCAAGATATCATCTAACCCAATCATGAAAAGCCTAAACACTAGCAGACTCAACTTTAGAATGGCTAATTGGGGAGGATTCAAGGATGAGCTCCAGTCCAAGCCTGCAGCCAACTTGAGGACAGGGTTGTCAACTGGCAGTTTTCATTACCAGATTTACCACAATCTGGTAATAAAAAACGAGTTTGGTAATGAATTACTGTGTTTTGGCAATCTGGTAATGGGAGTGTAAAAATTTGGTAATAAGTGAATATGTAAAGAAATAGGAATAAAAATTATATATATATATATATATATAGAGAGAGAGAGAGAGAGAGGCGCTAGACATGTTCAGTTCCAGTATGGGACGGGGCTCTTACAGGCCCACGGACAACACGCCTAACAGCGAGCCAGTCTTCATCCTGCCATCGTATGTGGTGCTTGTGATTTAGGTTTTGGAAGTATAACATTGGTGATACGACATGTCTAAATGGAAAGGCACGTATGACTCTACAAGAACTTATCACAGTGCATGGAAAAAGGAATACCCATGGGTTACTAAAGCAAAGGATGGATCGCAACATGCCTTTTGTAAAGTGTGTAATAAAAATCTGCAACCACGAAAGGCCACGCTTAAGGTGCCTCTGGATCCACTCACCAGCTGATCTGTCCCATGGCATCTCTCACAGTAAGTTTATTTCTTATCACAGTTTTCTTATCCCAGTCAGTAGTATTATTCGTGTAACTTGTATGTACATTGGATTTATAATTAGCAATAATTAAAAAGTTTGGTAATGAAATGACGAATCTGGTAATAACTGGAGTCGAACTTGGTAATGCCTGTCGTACAAGAGTTGGCAACCCTGCTTGAGGACTGCAACATTGGAAGAGATTGATGAGGAAGTCCAAAAGTGGTACAGCGATGTTGAAGCTGCACTTGAGCATCATGTACCCAAGAGCAACCACAGGACTATCCCCCATCCAAGGCTAACACCTGAAGTAAGACTGCTAAATATACAGTCGAATCACCTGCAGCACTATGCAGGAATTCATGGATGGACACAAGACCTGAGAGCAAGATACAGAAAAGAGAACTCTCTAACCAATGGAGGAGAGCAGTAAATGACAAGTGGAAAGAACTTGTTAGACAAGTAGAATGGGACCGAAAAGATCCACAGTCCTTCTGGTCAGGAATAAAGAAACTGATGGGAAGAAGTGAAAGCAGTAGCAGCTACCTCCTCAACGAACAGGATCAGAAGATTCATGAAGAAGAAGAACAAGAAATCCTGTTCAGAAATTACTGGAGAAATTGTTTCCGAATTACCGAAGAAGAAGAAAAAATTTTGACAGTGATTTCGAGGAGATCATCATAGAGGAAATAGGAAGGCACATCCACCTCCTATATCCAGAAGCTGCTTCTGACTTCACAAGACTGGATCCCACAGATCCACTGATGACCAAGATCAGCCCCAGAGATGTCAAAGTAACTATTCAGAGTTTCAAGAATAGAACTGCTCCAGGCAAAAGCAGGATCAACAAAACAATCCTGCAAAATCTTCCAAACAAGATGTTGCTGAGACTGGCAAACATATATAATGCCTCTCTCACTGCTGGTTACTTCCCTGACCACTTCAAGGAAGCAAGAATCAGAATGATTCCAAAAGCCAGGAAAAATCCAAGAAAAGTTGAGAATTATAGACCCATATCTCTACTGGAAGTCCCAGGCACAGTCTTTGAAAAGATATTGAACATAAGATTGCGAAATCACCTGAAGATTAACGATCTGCAAAATCTAAGGCATGTTAACATGGCTTCAGACCAGGCAGAGGAACATCAACAGCCATTGCAATCATATATGAAGAAATCGCCAATGCCATGAGCGAAAGGAACCAAGTCAATGTGGTTCTGAGAGATGTGGCCAAAGCCTTATTATGTGACTTTCTCGAAAGTCGAAGTGCAAGAATAGTCGTCGGCAATACAGTCGGCGAAGCAATTCCCCTCATGAGTGGAGTTCCACAGGGAAGCTGCCTCTCACCGACACTGTTCACCATATATACAGCAGACCTGCCTGAACCATCACATGGCAGCAATCACTATATGTATGCTGACGACATCACTCAAATAATCAAGTACGAGGGGAGATCGATCGAGATGATGGCACTCAGAACTGCCAGAGCCATAGAGACCATCAATCGATACGAAAGACAGTGGAAGATCTCAACCAACATGAGAAAATTCCAAGTCATTCCTGTGGCCAAGTTCAAGACTGTAGATCTGATAGTGGATGAGGAAGCAGTGGACCACTGTGACAAAGGAAAGATACTAGGGCTAACAATTAGCAGAAGAGGAATTTTCCCTCACATAAATGAAAGAGCAGTCAAAGCTAAACATCAGCTGAACAAGATCAGAAGGTTCCAGACACTGAGTCCTGAAACCAAGCTCTACATTTATAAAGCCCTAGTGCGGCCCATCATGGAATACCCGCCAGTGCCTAACCACACCATTTCAAGAAGGCAGATGATGAAGCTACAGACTATTCAGAACCAAGCAGGCAAATGGATTCTGAATATTCGCTTTCCCGAAGTAATCAATGCACGAGAGATCCATGAAAGACTAAGGATCGAGGCGATCAACAAGAGACTCCACCATCAAGCCAGAAGAAGATGGACAAGAATCCAAGATGAGGATGAGGAGCTCTACAATCGCCTCAATGTTCGTCCAGAAGGCACACATGCCTGGTGGCCCAAAAGCCTCAGCAGAATCAATGGTATTGAAGAAGTTGAGGCCATATTCACGGCATCAGGCACAGGAGACCGATGATGTAAGGAGGCAACTATGAAGAGGAGAATATAAAAGAAGATTAAGACAAGAATGAAGAAGTAAAACTTCAAGAGGACCTGCAATCAAGAGTGAAGATTTTTTAACACCTTTTTAACCCAGACTACAAGCTAACCCACAGGGCTCCACTTCAACGTCAAGCACGGCACATCATGCATAGCAGTGAGAGGTGACGTGCGAGGTCGGCAGAGCTTAAGAATGTAAAAATAAAAAAAAATAAAAAATAGCCTGTTAGGTGTTCTGGTTTCAGGCTGCCTCCCGAGGGGTTGACCCGGGGCTTTGTTCAGCTACTAAGGGCGCACATGCATGCTATTTCTCTCACTTCTTTCTCCTGGTCTTACAACTTATCCTTTCTCCTTTCTCCAGCTTTCTCAGCTTTCCTTTTATCACTTGATCTCCTCGCAAATTACTTTTCCACTCTCACTCCAGCTCCCTTCATCACTTCCTCTTCACTTTACATACTTCCATTATTCAGGATAGTCATTGCTTGGTGTTCTGGTATCCCGACTGCCTCCCGAGGGGTTGACCCATGGCTTTGTTCGGCTGCCAAGGGCGCACCTGCACTCTATCCTCCAACTTCCTTCTCCTGGCAGACCTCCAATTAAAAGCTAATACTCTCTTCACTGTGCTTAACTTTCTAACTCTCACTTTATCTCCTCTCAAGTTTCATTTTTCACTATCTCTCCAGCTCCTTTAACCACTTCTTCCACTTTTCACGCTTATTTTTTTTTTTTTTTTTTTTTTTTTTTTAAGTATTCTCTATTAAATTTCGAAGAACTTAAAAAAAAATGATTATAAATAAAATAAATTATCCTTACCCCTAACCTCAACCTTCTATACCCAGACCCCTTCCTCCCTCACTCTCTTCATCTTACTCAACAAGCAAGCAGACTTCAAGATCCAGATTTCGTCATCACCTTCCAACCAGGCAGGCCTCCCTGAGCTTCGAGTGGACATGACAACAATTCCAAGTCATACAGGGAGTTCCGTCCTCCCACTACTATAACTACTACTTTCCTTCATTTTCCTAACTGTTTTCTTCACCTCAACTCTTCATCAGACTTATCTGTCCCGCTTCCACTTCTGTGGAGGTTCCAGTACAGTACAGACAGACTGACACCTTATTTCCCCGCCTGTTTACACGTGTTGTGATATTGTTTATTGCTGTGACCATTGTGCTGTAGTGAATATCTATTGTGCACCATAACGTCAGACTATTTGCGTTTTGGAATAAACGTGTAATGTTCAAACCCTGTGTCTGGCATCACTACCTATTTTGTGGTGGGTTGTTAGTTACGACAGGCTAAGACAACCCTCACAAAGAGAGAGAGAGAGAGAGAGAGAGAGAGAGAAAGAAAGGTACAGAGAGAGTGAGAGACAAAGCTCGAGTGAACGAGAGAGAGAGAGAGTATATATATACATACACACATGTATATTTATGTATGTATATATATACATATATATTATATATAAATATATATATATATATATATATATATATATATATATTATATATATTTATATACATATATGTATAGATGTATGCATATGGGTAGGTATTACACATACATACATACATACATATATACACACATGCACACGCACATGCACACACACACACACATATATATGTGTGTGTGTGTGTGCATGTGTGTATATATGTATGTACATACGCACACGCACACACACACACACACACACACACACACACACACACACACACACACACACACATTTATATATATATATATATATATATATATATATATATATATATATATATATATATATATATATATATATATATACATGCTGCTTACAGAGCGAGAATGAGAGATAGAAAATATGCATATACATGGGCAGAGGTATGTTATTTTACGTAATTCAGCATACATATAGCAAGAGATTCTATTTAACCGTAAATTGTGCGTCCCATCAAATACCGTCACACATAAAGTGTATTTCGATGACAAGTATGACAATTATGAAAAAGTAGGTACCGGTCTACTCTGAGGATGAACTGAGCCATGCATAATCCACATCTGACCATCCACATTCACGTGCAATATTCACTGGTCCCAAACACCTGCACATGTCGGGGTTCCAGGCGTATATATGCGGTCAACTCGTTAGCCAGAAGTCAGTGTGGACTGGGCAAGCATCAGCAACTTCCATACGACACTCGCTCGGGCACAAGGAGCAGAAGAGGCAAAGACAACGATGGCTCGACTCGCTGGAGGATCGGCCTTGGCAGCTGTGCTGGTGTTGGCGGCCGCCGTGGCACTTCCGGGCCAGGCATATCACTTGCTTTCGGTAGGAGAGTCTGTCAGGGTGAGATAAGGGAGGAGGGGATCTCACGGGCTTGGCTGGTGAGAGAGAGTAGGAACCGTGTGCTCGGCTGGAGGAAAACGCTGCCCAAGCCGAGCTAAGATTTGAGATACCAGCGACCGCACATCAACAGAGAAGAAAACGGAGAAATAATTGGTTCTTTCTGCGTTTCAGTCTGATGGCGGCGACTCGAGTGTGGTTGAACCTCGCATTCTTCAGAGGCAACGTGAGTCTTTTCTTGTTTGATCTCATTTCTATTTTGAAGGAAGGCCAAAGGCTGGTGCATGTGGATTAGCTCGTTCGGGTCATTTCCGTTCCTTATCGTTCGGCTGCAGTAGTCGTCCAAGATGCAAAGTCACACTGACTGGTGACCTGTTGTAGCGCATCCTCCATTTCGTTGCCCGCAGTCGCATGCGGGGGCGCCACGGCCAGTCCGGGGAGCGAGACCGTGCTCGGGCCAGGGCAGACGCTGTGCATCGCCTCCCCGCGCTACCCCAACAACTACCCGAAGAACTGGGACAACAACTGGACCATCAAGGTAAGGGTTCCGGCGGAACGGTAAGCGTCTGTGCGCCTCGAGCAACGGCTGCTTGCGGCGCCGCCCGACTCACACGCCACTCGTGTCTCCACAGGGCGCCACGCCGGACGTGAGGCTGGAGATCAGCTGTTCCCCCGTGGCCATCGAGGGCAGTCAGTCGTGCACCAATGACCGCCTCGTCATCATGCACAAGTGCTTCTGGAAGAAGTGAGTGGCAGAGGGAGTGTTTCTTGTTTTCCTTTGGATGCAACACAGGGAGGCTCTCCCACAGGGTTAGAGAGGCACTTGTGACTGGCGCCTCGCCCTCGCCCCCACAGGTACTGCGGCCAGAAACGCCCCGGGACCATCACGACGTGCGGCCCCTGGGCGAGGCTCACCTTCCGGACCAACGGCGCCACGCAGAAGAAGGGCTTCCACTGCACCGTCACGGCCTTCGAAGGTACGTGCACCGGCACCTGGCACCTTGCCACGGCCTGACGCCTGGCACGCCTCACGACCTGTCAAGGGAACTCTGGCCCTTCTGTGCAAGAGTAGTTGCATCGTTAACGCGGCCAATTCCTCTTTCGCAGTGACGACAACCACAAGCACAACCACCACCACGGCGACCACCTCAACCACGCCGACCACCACACCCACAACAACTTCAGTCACCACCACGCCAAC
>NW_028234423.1:22096990-22101990 GCF_977035675.1 Penaeus japonicus | reverse complement strand
AGAAAGAGTTGTTGTTTCATTCAGCAAGTTTAGAAAGAGTTTCATTCAGTGTTCAAAAGTTGTTTATATATATATATATATATACATACACACACAAGCACACACACACACACACACACACACACACACACACACACACACACACATATACATATCTATATATATATGTATGTATATATATGTATATATGTATATATATATATATATATATATGTATGTATGTGTGTATGTGTATGTGTATGTGTATGTATGTATGTATGTATGTGTGTGTATGTATGTATGTATGTATGTGTGCGTGTGCGTGCGCGTGTACGTGTGTGTGTGTGTGTGTGTGTGTGTGCGTGTGCGTGTGTGTGTGTGTGTGCGTGCGTGTGCGTGTGTATAATTATTCATAAAAATATACATGTGCGTATATATATACATACATATGTGTGTGTACATATTCATAAATATATATATATATATACATATATATACATACATACATACATATATATATCTTGGTGTATCTATATATATATATATATATATATATATATATATATATATATATATGTATGCTTAGTAATACAATTTTTTTCACGTACAGAATAGCAAAGCTGAAGTCTGAAATCAATAAAGCACGTTTTACTAAAAAAAAAATACCTCCATGCCAGGGGAATACAGCGTACTCCCCAAAGCCATACTCGTAACACTAACCTCAAACTACAGAGTATTTCGCCTTTATCAAAGCTGCAAAATACTCATAGATTATATATAAACACTTGCACACTCAATTACTACTGAATAGATGATGTTTACCTCATCATTGACTAGCAAATAGAATATGTAAACAAAGAGCGCGGTTAGAAGTGAGTGGTGATCATAGGCCTACTTAAGAACAGCTGATCTACAAAGTTAGACTGAGAAGCTCTGAGTTCATTATGGTGTATGCAAAAAGTTGGGAATGGACACGGTTGACGGTTCGATATCGTATCGTCATCAGAATTGTAAACATATATATATATATATACATATATATATATGTGTGTGTGTGTGTGTTTCAGATGAAGATATAACATCGAAATGGGTCAAATGCATCTCCTTGCGTTGTTAAGTTACAGTCCTCACTCTTGCTCTTCTACACTAGAAGCTACAATGGCATACAAACTCTAACACCACGCTGAGCTACACTAAAGATTGCTGTCGTCGTAGACATACAGTACCCATGTGTGTATGACAGCGGGATTAACTGGTGCCTGAGGAGAGGGATAGGTATTAAATCAACAAGTGAATAATTTTATAAAATATATCATAAGGTTTATGATGCATAGGATAGTGGAGCGACTCTGGGAAAGTTGTCATAATGTAGTCCAGAACTAATGTGATAAGGGAAGTAAACACACACTTGTATGTGGTACTGGAAGGGTAAAAAGGGGCATATAAAAAAAAATATATATGAATCACAGAATGGCAGATTGACTTTGGGAAATGCATCAGAAGAATGTCAAAAACTTACATGACAAATTGGGTAAACACACTTGTATGTGGTATTGAAAGGGTAAAAACAAAATCGTAACCAAAAACACCAGCTGTTCTTAACCTGGGGTAAATGGGCAGTAGGGTAGGCAGTGGCTCCCAGACTGAGGGGCACGGCTACATGGGGAGGGGGTAACATGGGCAGTAGGCAGTGGTTCCCAGACTGAGGGGCACGCTTACAGAAGGGCAGTTGTTTCCAGACTGATGGACACGTTTAAGAGAGGGCAAGGTTAAACAAGTACAATAAAATTGTGGTACGTTCATCAGAATAGATATTTCCTGTATATTCAGCATATGATCTTCTCAGAAGGTTGAAAATCACTGCTCGACACTTTTCACTGTACCACGTAAAAATTGGTACTACCACACCAAAAAGGGAGATAAAGATACATTATAGATGAAATATTACGTGCATAAACATATATGCACATTTGCATATTGTTATATTTTGTTCGAAAACAATATAAATACACAAAAAATGTTTTAATGTCACACACAAACAAACACAGAATCAGACTTTCAAGTCACTAGCTCGATTTCAAACTTTTTAGCCCAAAACGTCATTTCCAGGCCGTGGCGACGGGGGCTACGTATGCTATTTCCTGCCATGTAAAACGGACACTTTTTGGTACAGAAACAGGGAGAAGAAAGCAAAAGGATGAATTTGGTTTAAGCTCGTTATCACCTGTCAGTCGGAGAGCAATTATGTAATGCAATGAATGCTTTTAGTCATGCATCAGCCCTAATGATCATTATGATTATCATTATTAATATGGTTATTCTTAATATTGTTATTATTATTACTATCATTTATATTGCAATAATAATAATAACAATAACAATGGTAATAATCATGATAATACTAATGATGATAATAGTAATGATAATAATAATAATAATAATACCAATAATGATAATTAAAAAATAACAATAATATAACAATAACTCTGACGATAATAATAAGAAGAATGATAATAACAACAATGATATAATGATAATAATTATTACTGTCATCATTATCATTATTACCTATACTACAGTAATGATAGTATTGATAACAAAATTTATAATATAAATAATAGTAATAATAATAAAGATAATAACAATGATTATAACAATCAAGATAAAAATAATAATAAAAAATATAAAACAACTTATAAAAAAAACACTAAAATGAGGGAAAAGACCCATTTTATCTGGATTTTGGACAGCAGGTCTTCGGTCTTAGCCGCGCCGCCATTGCCCCATTCGATGCCCTACCTAACAGCCAAGGCTTAGAGAGTGTGCAATTTAAAACTGTGCATGGGTGTGTTTATGTATTAAAGTCTTTCTTTCTTTCTCTCTCTCTCTCTCTCTCTCTCTCTCTCTCTCTCTCTCTCTCTCTCTCTCTCTCTCTCTCTCTCTCTCTCTCTCTCTCTCTTTCTCTGTGTGTGTGTGTGTGTTATCTGCACATGCCATCTGAAGTCAGGATGAATCCGAATGATGAAAGATATTCGAGAAATACAATATAATCCATACAAGAGAAACATAACGACTGAAAACCCGTGTTGACCAGTTTTCCGAATCAGGCCGTCGTTGCAAGGCAACTTCATATCGAGATAACTCCCAAGATGAAGACCACAGACACCAAGAGTGTTCAAAATAACAAGTTAAAAAGAAACCCACTAATACACTTTTTAAGAGTCTGTAGATAAAGGAAGAGATTGATTAAATTCTGAGGAAAATCACATGGAAGCGTTACTTTGACCAGCCAGCATCGTTAGTAAATAAGTCCCTTGTTTATCATTTAAAAAGAAATGTAAGGAACTAACACGTGGAAATAGAAATATGTCCATTCTTTCAAAGAACAGAAAATATATCAGATAAATAATATGGATCATAAAGCTGGTTTAGATAATCTTGTAAAGTTTTTTTTTTCAATGTGGTGTCTGATTTAGAAACGGTTCTCTTAGCACATTGACGGACGGACAGAAAACTTACGCACGCACACCCGCAGACAAGTAAATCAAAACCTAATTTGTTACACTTCCTTTCATTTAGGACAACCCGGTAATATATCTGGCCAGGCTGATCTGCAAACATTTTAAGTGCATATCACGCGACACTGCATCAATCAGAAGAGAATGGCCCCAAAATCCAATTTCACAGGAAACAGCATCCCAGCGCGTAACATCGCAATACCTAATTTCCCAATAGACACGAGTTATGATCCTGCATGAATGAAAGGGTAAGCAAAGTGAAGCCCCAAATTCCTGATGCCGTGAGGATGAAACGAACGTCCTGTCAACGTTCCAAACAAAGACTATATACGAAAGATAGGAAAGCTTCCAAAAGGGCTGTGAGCACCAATGATCAGCTGCTAGTGTGATATCTGAACAATAGATGGCGTTGTGTCCAAGTTGTGTCGTCTGTTTGTTTACTCTTATGAAACTTCACTTTTTATTCAAAATGGTCTCAAAGGGTATACCATGTGTCGTGTGCCATGTCCCATGTCACAAAACATGAACGGCCAGAATTGGTTTTTCACACATTTCCGAAGAACAAGAAGAGGTGAGAATTTATTATTCAAAACTTTGTTTGAATTATACCCAGAAAATTATAACATTGTATTTCATATTATTGATTACTATACACATTATAATATAGTGTTTTTTTTATAAATAATATTGTTTTACATTGTCTATCATCATTAATAAAAGTTGTATTTCATTAATTACCATCGATATCTTTGTAACAATACAACTAAAATTGATATAAATAGTAGTGTAATAGTTACCCCTGAATTTTTTTTTTTTTTTGTAGTTATATATCTGAACAAGAGATGGCGCTGGTATGAGAGTGTGGCCTCACATTTTTTTTAAATGGTAGGATAGGTGCTTTCCTATCTTTCGTATATAGTCTTTGGTTCCAAAGGCCGTGGGTTGCGACCCCTGTCTTGTTTTCGGAGCAGACTGTCTCTTCAGTTAAGATGCAGGGGACGCATCTGGGGATATTTCCACGTTGGAAAGGGAGAGCGAGAGGGAGAGGGCATGAGAGAGAGCGAGAGGGAAAGGGCATGGGAGAGAGGGAGAGGGAGAGGGCATGGGAGAGAGCGAGAGAGAGAAAAAGGGTGAGACAGAGAGATAGAGAGATCTCCGTGTTCGTCGTTAGTTGCGGTTCGTGGCATTCTTGTTGCGGGGTTCACCATGAAACATCATGCATTTCCGCTCTATTTAACGTATATCAGCTTACGCTTTATCATAGGCCTATCATTCAGTTTTTCTTTCAACAGCAAGAATAATTTCTGACGCTTAACATTATATGTCTTGGTGGATGAATCTCCGCGGATGCCAACAAATATATCCACTAAAGAGAAATGTAGTTTGAGACTAGCAACAACGAAGTAAGGATTAACGAGTGCTTAGTGACAATGTGATGCCCATACACAGTACTTTTTCTTTCTACAATATGTTCCGAGTTCGACTGCACATTATTTCGATCTG
>NW_028234423.1:22076990-22091990 GCF_977035675.1 Penaeus japonicus | reverse complement strand
ATATATATATATATATATTATATATATATATATATATATATATATATATATGTTTATTTTTATATATTATATATATATATATATATATATATATATATATATATATATATATATATATACATATATATATATATATATAGTACATACATATTCATAAACATATAAGAATGAACTGATAGACTATTCCATTTTAGTATAATGAACTATGAACACTTTGGTTTATTACATCAAGTGCAACCATGTTATCAGATGGAAATATCTGGTAATGTTAAAAGTGTTCCCACAGCTTTAACAATGAAGTGTGTTTACAGTACTTGGTCTTGCTTTGAGGAAAGTATATTGACACAAAAGAAACAGAAAAGACAATTAACTTTTTTTAACCAGTCATTAATAATGAATATTAGTGAAACTGATATGCAAAATCTCACTTTTTTTTTTTTTTATTATGAAGACATATCCTCTGCTGAACACATAAGAACTCTTAGAAAGGATGATAATTGCAAAACAGGTGGATTATATGAGTAAGAGCTATGATTCATATGAGTAAGAACTAGTTGAAAATCCTTAGTATGCAAAAATCTGGAATCCGAAAGGAATATTGTTGATGGGGGAAAAATATCCAAAAGCTGTCGACTAAACCAAAAGATAATCTTACAGGATTTTGAAAAAAAAAAAAAAAAAGCATCAGGTGAGCTTTATTATGTCGTCACAGCTACCGCTAGAAACTGAGAAATTGGCAGTATCAACTAGTTTGAAATACTATGATAACTCAAACAAATATGTGGTTTCCACAATGAAATATAAGAGAAAATAAAGAGTCGGCACACTGATTACTTTTATCATCATGCCTTTAAAATACAAGTCAGAATTTTGAAGACGTCATACTGAATAGTCAACATTTAACAACCAAAAGTTTTAAAAAATGACTGAGATAGAAGGCAGCACATCAAGATGAAACTCTTAAGATAATATACAAAAAAATAAATTACTTTGTCATAAATACACAAATTTACACAGTGTACAATGACACTTAAAAGCAAATGTCATGTCTATGTTCACTATTAGGAAAGATTACCTATATGAAAAATTCAAGCAGTAATAAATGTTACTATACTAAAGGACTGAAGTTGTGAATTCTCTCACTGAAAACATTAACATTTGTCCCCGTGTCCACATACTAATAACATCTAAGTCCATTAAATAATTGAGCAGTGGTTATGGTCCCAGTAACCAATGGATAACTATTAAGAAAAAAAAAAAACATGAACAAATCTAACATTTTTGGAAACAGCGAACCAATACGTGTCATTACATTTAGCATAATCCTTGTGTTTCATTTTTTACAATGTTGCATAACTTTTTTCTTATTTCAATAGCATCTATAAGGTAGGAATTTGATTTTCTGAGACTGCAGAAGAGTAGCAGCTACTATATTTTTTAAATCATAGCAAGTTAGGTATGTTACTATTCAACTGAAATTGCAAGCAATGTTCTACAATACAAATACAGGTCTTGTAACTTCAGGCCCTTCATCAATTGTGATTCCAGCAACATGGGTCAAAATATAACAAACTAATTTGCATATGTATAATCTTAATTATGACTTGCTAAACAACCCTAATCTCCGGGATTTCACCGTGGGTACCTCCTCCACAACCTGCAACACAACAGAAACCATAATCAATATCAAGATATTACTGAAAGAAAGAAGATAAAAGAGAAACAGAAAGAAAGAGAAGGAAAAATAAAATACTTAGGACCTCCTATCCGTAGCTATTTCATTGTCCTCCAAAAATAAACATTTTCCAAGTTACAAGTTCAAGAGATTTCCTTCACGCTCACACATACCTTTATGAGGTTATCTACTCCCGTAAGAAAGCCTTCTTCGTGGTTACCGAGGACCCAGGGTTCTCTGTGGGTAATGCTGACACCCTCTGGAACGGCTACGGTTTTGGCAAAGTCTATCATCCACACACCCGCCTTTTCATCATCGTAGATAATTAAGATGCTGCTTCCAATCACCTGGGGAGGTCAGTTACATACAAGTTAGTGTCTTGTTACAGTCATGAGAGAATATACACGTTAGCATCTTGTTACACATTGGCACTCTATGCTCCATATGTAAAGGTAAATGCAGTACATTTAATATATTCCACTGGTAAAATTAAATAAATAAATGTACATATAATTGTATATATGAACCAGGTCATATAAATCTGTATGCATACATATTTAAAATTTCATATGTCTGAGATTGTAATTCTATCATTTGTATGTGGCTGGTGTGTGTGTGTGTGTGTGTGTGTGTGTGTGTGTGTGTGTGTGTGTGTGTGTGTGTGTGTGTGTGTGTGTGTGTGTGTGTGTGTGTGTGTGTGTGTGTGTGTGGTGTTGTGTGTGTGTGTGTGTGTGTGTGTGTGTGTGTGTGTGTGTGTGTGTGTGTGTGTGTGTGTGTGTGTGTGTGTGTGTGTGTGTGTGTGTGTGTGTGTGTGTGTGTGTGTGTGTGTTGTGTGTGTGCAAAGGTGTACATGCATACGAGCGTGTGTGAATGGAAATGCCCATTCAATCACAAACACACACACAAATTTATCCAACCGTGTGTCTGGGTTGTGGTTATACAATATGAAATCAAATCAATAAATTACCTCATGCTTTTGGAAATAAGGTGATTTGGCGAATGTATCTCTAAGATGATGAAGACGTGACAAAACCTGACGCTTGGTACTCTCTCGGCTCTTAAGAAACCCACCCATGGTACTAACAACATCTTCACGACTGCGGACTGTCTTAAGTTCCGTAACAGCATCACTACCAGTCATCTATGAAACAAAATAAAATAACATCAGTAATGAAGTATAACAATTATGAACTAGATCTACCTGAGTTTCATCACAAATCTTTGCATGAACCAAGTTATAATGGCAATCATTTCCAATGGAAATTTCATACTATTATCATACTTGATGCAACTCGAACACTTCTTGTAATTACCAATAATTATTAGTAATTATTAGAAATCACTGGTTCAGATAAGATAATCACTCAATAAGAACTCAAGACAGAATTAAAATTTCATCACATAATTTTTCATCTCCTTCTCACCTAGCAGCAAAAGTATAGACACTGTAATCTAATATTCATTTCATAAATCCTTCAAAGGCTGAGAACACTTGTGGCTGAACACTTGCAAGAAATTATAAGATTATACCAAAAGGAAAACATTTGGCTGTCAGTAATGACTATATTTGAGATGATTGCATAGGGTCTTTACTCTTCTACAAATTCACGCTGCGCCAACCTTTAAAGCTTCTATCCGGAACCCGAGTGAGCGCGAAGAACTCATGTTGTCGCGAAAGTCCATGTATCGCAACTTCGTCACTGCCTTTGCCTCGTGCTCCTCTGGGGTTGGAGCTGTAGGATCCACTTTAATCATCTGCCGAGAAAAAAAAAAAAAAAAAAATGAAGAGCCAAATAAATAACATGTAATAAACAGTCCAGCAAAAACTCCTGCACTCTAATTAGCATGTACCTAATCACCAAGTTTAAAGAATTTTAGAGTTTTAAAGTATAGAGTCATTTCATTTGCTTAAATAAGAGATAAAAAAGGAGGAGTTTTACCTTTTCGTAAAGGTCATGGCGAGCCTTGGTATTGGTCACTTCCGACTCCAGAAAGGTGCGTGTTCCCATCTTTATGTCCATCACTGATGGGTTGTGGAAGTTATATAATAGGTCTTGCATCTCAATAAAATCTGTGATAAGAAGTTAAGGAAAATACTTCTAATCTAGTTATTGGAAGCTACTATATGATCTCTCTCTCTCTCTCTCTCTCTCTCTCTCTCTCTCTCTCTCTCTCTCTCTCTCTCACACACACACACACACACACACACACACACACACACACACACACACACACACACACACACACACACTCTCTCTCTCTCTCTCTCTCTCTCTCTCTCTCTCTCTCTCTCTCTCTCTCTCTCTCTCCTTCTCCTTCTCCTTCATCTTCTCTCTCTCCTTCTCCTTCATCTTCTCTCCCTCCCCCCCCCTCTCCCTCTGTTCCTTCCCTGGGCGTTCAAAAGGATACATTCATCTTGATAGACGACCTCCCTGAAGAAGGTTGGCGTGAGCTCCCTGGCCGGGTCCTGCGCGAAGGCCTGGTAAGCGAGCGTCTCCACGGGCTCAGGTCCTCGCTTCTTCCAGATGGTTCCCGGGCCAGCTGGTGCCAGAGACCCCGGGTGACCTGATAACTGAACCCAGCTGTTGCGGCGGTTGTTGAGGAGGACTGAGGATGCAGGGGCTGTGAGGTTGAGCGCATTCTGGAAGATGGGTTCCTTGTTAGTGTCTGGCGAGCGGATTCAGGCACGCCCAAGTTAGTGGTATTCATCGATACCAATGGGTTTGTGCTTATCCCTATAACAATGTGAGAGATATTTCTACAATATTTAAGAGGCATGTGTAAAGCTAGAATTGACAGTGCCCGTGAGGTTGTAAAGTAATATCTAACTTTGTGGGGAAACATTATAATGCCCGTAAATGCCTAGAACAAATCTGTTTGAAATGCAGAGTAACCTGCAATAAAAGAGTAGAAAAAATCTAGTGTAGGCGATGACCACGAGAGGGATACTGACCAACGCCAGCTTCTGCAGCAGCGACATATCGGCCGTGTCCTCGGCACTGAGGCCGTCCTTCGTCAAGGACGACTCCGAGTCCTCGAGTGCCAGGTTGAGGTGGCCGTTGGCGCAGACCTCCTCGCGGTGGGCGGCATGGGGCTGCGACGGCGAGATGCTGCTACTGGACTTGGTGGAGGAGTTGGTGGACGAGGCCGAGGAGCTGGTGGCGGAGGCCTCGTCATCCTCGCTCGACTTCTTCTTCAGGAGGTTCTTCCTCCACCTTCTGGCCAGCGGAGCTCGCTTCGGCCGGTGGTTGTCCGGCTGGTGGTTGGGCTCCTCCTCCGGCGGCTTCTGGTGCTTCGCCAGCCGGAACCCCGCGGTGCCCCGGAGGAGTTCCTCGATCTCCGCTTTCCGCTCCCCCGCTACCTGTAGGGAGAAAGCAAATCCACGGTGAGTTCTTCCGCCTAAGACCTGTGCGATGCATGTTACAGCCTAATAGCTACTTAGGCACAGTGCCTCCAAGTCTCCCTCTTCTAGGCCTTTCCGCTCTCCCACTGCACACAAGAGGAACGATAATCACGGCTGTTGCGCTACGCCCTTATTTCTTCCCTCCAGCGCTCGCCCGCCGAACATGAGTCTTGACAAGTGTTTCTCTCTCCCCTAATACTACTCAACACTGTATGTTTTCTTACCGGCTATAAATAGCGTCGAAATCCTCATTAACGAGCAATGAATTCTATTTCCAAACGTGTTTACGTTACCGATACACGCCGTTACGTTAGCGACATATAATGCAAGTGAGTCACCGTTTCCCAAAATATCCCGCCGCAAAGGCGTCCCGGTAATCACAAGATGAACATGTGTCGAGGCAGGTGTGCGAGCATCGAAGGCGCGTAACTTTTCTCGGTAAATGGGATCCATGACGTCAAAGACACACCTGAATCTGTGTAACCACACCTGAGCACCCGCCCCTCCCCCATCCCCCTCACCTCGACCCCTCTCGCCACAGCCGCAACGAGCGAGTAAGGACCTCGTGAACTGTGGGGAAAACTCTTATAGTACGAGGGTGCGTTGCCCACAGATAGATAGGTAAATAGATAAATGACTGATATTAAACTCTTTTAAAGTAAAGCTGTGCTGAGGCAGCCACAGCCCTAACGGATGATCGAAGAGCAACGGCGGGGGTTGGGAGCGAGCGCGAAGGTCATCCCGAGATCCGTCTCCTGTTCCTCAGGTAACCCAATGTGACCTTGCCTTGCTTGGCTTGGCTTGGCATGGCATGGCATCGCTTGGTATGGTATGGTATGGCATGGCTTGGCTTGGCTTGGCTTACTTTGCTTTACCATAACTTGGCTTGGCTTGGCTTGGCTAACTTGCTTTACCTTGGTTAATATCGCCTTACCTTACCTTGCCTTGCCTTGTCTCACACGGATGTTCACAACAATCACCATCATAACCAATATCTCAAATGCCATTATTCAGCGCCACGATCACCACCCGCGTAACCGGATGTGATGTGATGTGATGTGATGTGGTGGCGCGTGTCGGGGCACGTGCGGAGGGCTGCTGTGTGTGTGTTTGCGCGAGGGCGGCGCTGATGAGCCGATGTTACAGATGATAACAGGAATTGCTAAGGGAGGCAGGGGGGGGGGTAAAGCACATGCACGGTCATTAACACTCTCGTAAATACACGCACACTCACACTCGCTCTCTCTCTCTCTCTCTCACGAACACACACACACATACAAACACAAACAAATAAACAAACATACAAACACAGACAAACAAACAAACACACACACACAATGCGGACGAACGAGAATGGTGCTTGTGACGTCAAAATTATGAATGTCGTAAGGCAAGCGGCGAGTTGTGTCTCCCGTCCTTTTAAACTTCCGTATTGACAGCTGCGGCTACGTCTCCACTAAGTCCTTCGCTGTTAAGATTACTGTTTAACTACATGTGTATAACTAATGCACACTTCAATATCAAGACCCGGAATTCGTTACAATACCCATAAATAAATTCTTAAAAAAAAACAAAAACAAAAAAAAAAAAACGCAGCAAATTAAAATACTACAAAGCTTCAAGATCAAAACAAAAACTAGAGAATGGAATGTAAAGTTAGTCCTGCGCTCACATAGTGTGTCCTGGAGAGGCATGAGTAAGTGCATCGTTTAGGAAATCATATTTTTTTTTTTAGACACACCCTTTGCGTCATGTTAAAAGGTCGTCAGAGGCACACCTGGATCTAAGGCAGGTTAGATTAGGTAATTGTTTCATTAAGAGAAATCAAACAAGTCATCGAATCGACCACCCGGATACATACACCTTTGCTGGGAGGTGGTGTGTCCGGCACTGTGATGATATCGAGAAACAAACAAACAAACAAACAAAAATATACGTCAAATCAAACACATTCCAGAATATTCAATGGACGCATTTCAGAAACAGTCGCACTAAAACCGTGCCCCCAAATGCCACACCGAACACGCACCAAATATAAAAGCGGAAGACCATAGGAAGACCAACGGATGCATTTTCGCGCCAACCAACCGTCGTTGTGTTTACAGGATGACTTCGCCGTGCGTGGAATGTGAATGGAAAGACAAACAGACGTAAAAAGGGCTGGATACGATCACAGCGATTGGAGACAAGACGCACGAGAGTAAGGCATCACACGGCATAACAATACAATGCTTATCTTGAATAAAAAAAGAAGCTTATGCCTCATGTTTATGTTTAGGTATACAGTAGGAAAAGATACACTTTTTTATTTCTTTTTCTTTCTTTCTCACCTCCTCTATTCCCTGTCTGTCTGCCTGTCTCTTTATCTCATACAAAGAAACAACTGTTGTGTAAATTTACATTAACACTATCTCGACAGGGACCGTAAAATAAAATCTAACCGAAACAGAAAATTCAAAGACAAAAGTAAATTTTCGGCGATGAAAGTACTAGTAAATACTGCAAATACAGTCAGTTATAATGATGAACCCAACAGCAACAAAATCAAGAAAATCTCTCTCTCTCTCTCTCTCTCTCTCTCTCTCTCTCTCTCTCTCTCTCTCTCTCTCTCTCTCTCTCTCTCCTACACTTTTCATTCCCGTTCCATCGCTCCCACCTCATTTCTCCCTCTCGCTCTCTTTCACCTCCTCCTTCCTTATCTCTCATCCTCTATCCCCCTTTCCTTTCTCTCGCTTCCCCCCTTCCCCTCTCCCACCCACCCTCCCACTCCCACCCCTACCCCCTCCCTCCGTCTCCTTGTTCCCCTTCCCTTCGTATGGAAAATATGGCAACTGGACACCTGGTCTTATTCTATTTTTTTTATCTTATTCAATTTTAAGTTGCTCATTGCACACCTGGGTGATTCATATACAACCATTTGTTGAAAAGGGCATACACATTCTGTAGACTAGGTTGCGGCACTCTTGTGTTATTAGAAATAGACACAGTAATTGCATGTTATAAAGTAATATATACATATATACATATGTATATATCTATATATACATACATATCCATATTAATTGTAAAGTAAATCATAGTTGAAAGTTCAATTCAAATATTTTGTACACCTTAGTTCTCGGGGAACAGTGACACATTTTCTATATAGCCCCCCCCCCTCTCTTTCTCTTTTTCTGTCTTTTTTCTTTCTCTTTCTATCTCTCTTCTAATTCCACTCCCCGACCTTCCCTCCTTCTCCCTTACCCTTCCACCCTCCCCTCTCCCTCTTCCCTCCTGTCTCCCTCCCACCCTTCCCTTTCCTATTTCCCTCCCTCCCTCCCCCACCCTCTCCCCTTTCCCTCCCCTCCCTCTCTCCTTTATCCCCCTCTCCCTCCCCTCACTTTCCCGAGCCCAACCGGATACGTATGGGTTTCGGGCGGCGCTGGGAACTCCGCATTTCAACATTGCGGGTCCACCGAGCAGGGCAGGAAGCAACATGGTATGACAGGGTATCTGAGTCAGCGTGTGTGGACGTATGCCTATGGGAGGAGGGAAGGGCAAGGGGAAGGGGAGGTGGAGAGGAGGGGGAACGGGAGGGGGAAATTAAGAGGGGTAGGGGGACTAGAAGGGTTTCTAGAGTCCCCCCTCTCCCCCTTACAACCCTCCCCCACACCCCCACCCTATCAGAGGTATCATCAAATCGATGAGGGTAATTTGTAAAGAGATCGTCTGGTTGTTTATGTTCCCTGTTGTTATCGTGAATGGCGCTGTTATCAGCATTATTGTCGTTGGCTTCCTAATCACATAATCATTACCAATGGCGTCATTATTGCTATTCTTACTATTACTGATAACAATAGCAATTGTTATCACTTTTCTTATCTCTGTTATCATCATGATTACTATTGACTCTGTTCTTATTACGGTTTCCTTCAATTGCAACTATCATCATCACCATTATCACAATCATCGCACTATTCCGTGACTGAATAACTGACACATTAATAAATTATTCAAATTGTTGTATCTGCTGATGTTTTTGTTATTGACTCTGATGCTCCTTCTATTAATTATAGCTATTAACATTTGTAGTTTAGTGACTGGCTCTGCTTTGAAATTACTATTATTATCCTCATTAACGTTTCAGTCAGGATAATGATATCATTTCGCTGTAATCATCATTATTTGCCGTTATCAATATGGTAACGACAGAGAAATCATCGTAATTATCTAAAGGATCATAATTATATTGGGTATCATTACCATTATCTGTTAACATAACATTGTCATTCTATTAATGTTACCGTAATTATCAATATGATGATTAGTAATAATACCACAATAATTAACCAGCAACAACAATGTATATATAAATATTTTCAACATGAAAATGCTAAACCTCATAATTATCAATCATGTTTACATTGCAAATATAAAGGAAGCATAATGAAATTTAAACCGATTGCCGCTAAACATTGAATTAAAACAACCGAGAAATTATTAATACGATCTTCATTACCATTTGGCGGTAATAACATCCTCCCCCTCTCTTTCTCTGCCTTCCCCTCTCTTTTTCCTTTTCCTTCTCTTCCTCTCTTTCTCCCCCCTTTTCCCTTTCCCTTTCTCCTTTTTCGGATCGCAAATTCGTGCAAACCCAGTTCTCGCTTCTTCTCCTCCTCCTCCTCGCCGTGCAGCGCGGCCCCTGACCGCCACGGCCGAGTGCTTTCCGCTGTCCACGGGAATCGCAACTTTCCTCGCGCAAGTTCACGGCCGAATCCCTCCGGCGGCGAGTACTTACTTGCAGGAGGAGCAGGAATCTCAGAAGCGCCAGATCCTGCGGCTCCTTGGTGTTGGCCATGGCCTCCGCCGCAGATCCTTCGGTCTCCTTCATCATCTGGGTGAGTGGCAGCTGTACGGATGCCTTCATGCTCGCTCTCGATCACTGTGGCACTACGGATTTCACTCTTGCACTATCACAGCACTGTAAGGCGGATTACGGTATCACTTTGGGGAGTACTGTTTCCTCGCTCGGTGTGCCAGAGCTATAATATCTCTTTGGTCATGTGCGTCCTCTGCTGCATGGACGGACACCCGCCTCGCTTGAGTGTCCTGCACCAGGCACGCGGTCCCACAGCCATACAGGGTTCGCTTCTCCTGCAGGAGGGCGATGCGGCGGCGCTCGTCCTCTCACGCCCGCCGAGCCCTTCCCTACACGACGTTCTCTCGCCCGGAGGAACGTTCACTTTCGTTCCGGGTCCCGAAGAAAATTCAGGTCAGCCGGAATCGGATTCGAACTTTCTATATTGGCGTTCACGCGTCTTCGTACGGCCGACTGGGTTTCTTCGTCACAGGAGGCGACAAGCACTTAATGAAGATTTGTGATGAAAATCCTCACTTCACTCGACCACGAATTAGTCTCAAGCGTCAAGATTCAGCGAAGCTTGAAATGCGAGGGCGATAGCCCGTGGAGTTGTAGCGTGTGTGTGTGGCCGACGGAGCGCGACACGTAGACGTCCTCTCGCACCGACGTTTCGCTCTCTACTAAACCTTCTCGGCGGATCGCACCCGAGACCCACGTTTCCCCACTCCGTTCTCACAGCCTTGGAGACGAGGGCTGAGGTGGGAGGGGGAGGGGGGGGGGAGCTCAGGTAAACCGTAACCTTATTGAGATTGATGCTGGTGATTGCGGACCTGGTGACTTGGGTATCCCTGGCGCCGCGCCTGTGTTAGCGGACGACGTTAGCGGACGACGAGGCGAGAGGACTCCTCCCGTGGAAGCGTCTTTCGTGGCATTGGGGCGAGCCTGGTCAGGTCATCAGTGCAGGTGACGTCACAGACGGACTCTGGGTGTTATGATAAGTTAATTCACCGAAAGAACCCGGACTTGCCACCACCACGCGCTGCCGACCTGGACGAGATGGTATCCGCCTGGCGACCACTCGACCGACGGCAGAATGGTGGTTCCAAGATCCTGCCGTAATAAATAATTCCCTGTCGAACCAAGTGGAGCCAACCTGTCGCCAGGGAAATGGTGTCACATCTGACCAAGGCCAATGTGGCTCAATGTCAGAATACTCTTCCTCGCTTCTGGAGCTGATACGACTGATCCGTTTATATCGGCGTTTTCTTCGCAAGGATCAAGCGTCGACATAAAAAACACTGAACCCCCCTTCAATCATATCAGAATGTTCATATGTGGAGTACCACTTGTTTGATCTAATGTCCAAAGCGCATAAGATTGACGTCAATACGGTATGATCTACGCACGAATATCAGAATATGAATGACACCTCATACCATCAAAGCGACCGCATTTAAACTCAACCATTCACACTGTATGTAAGTGCTGTCCCTATCCTAAAGGCTGCGTCCCCCCTCCGCGTCATCCCATTCTTACACAGGCCTTGCGTACAAGACATCTCGCCATTAACAAACAAACCTTAGAGGAAATCCCTCCTCCGTATAACCCTCCGCACAAAGAGATGTGAACACAGCGACCAACCCGAGTGACCTGGAAAGAACCCCCGCGACTACCAGGACGAGGGATACAACGCAGGAGAGAGAGACCGTTCGGTCTGTCCTTCGTCCGGAATGGTCATGCACGGCCTTACCTTGGCCGCGAGACTTTTGCCATGGCCTTCCACCTGCCGCAGACCCACAACAGAATCCAAAGTGGCGCTGGCACACACACACAAGGCGCGTCAAATGTCCCATTAAACGCCGCGAAGGTGAGAATGCGCTCCAGGGACAGGGTGGATACCGGTGCCGAGCCTGGCCGTGGGTACCAATCGCCGGGGCTTCGTGACCACTGAACTAATGCGTTGGCCCGACATAGCTGTCCTCCTCCTACCAAAGGGGGGGGGGGCTATTTACTATTTTCCTGACATGGGAAAATGTGACTAACTATCCTGGTAAGTTTCGGCTGTGTGTGTGTGTGTGTGTGTGTGTGTGTGTGTGTGTGTGTGTGTGTGTGTGTGTGTGTGTGTGTGTGTGTGTGTGTGTGTGTGTGTGTGTGTGTGTGTGTGTCGAATAAGTATAACAAACGTAAAGCAACAACAAAATGCGAATAACAGAAGTCGAAGTACAGGTAATACTAATAAAGATGGTGATGATGATAATATTTTTTTATTATGATAAGAATGATCAAAATTTTCATTGCTGTTATCATTATTATTATCATTAATATCATTATTAATGCCATCATGCTATCATTATTGTTACTATCATTATTGTTATCCATATTAGAATTACTGATATTACTAATAATTATCGATCTCATCATCACCCTCATTATTATTGCAATTATCATTATTGTTAATATTAACATCCTCACCATTATCATTATGATCATTACCATTGATATCATTTTGTCTTTATCATCATCATCATTATCATCATTATTATTATTACCATTATTACTATCACATTTAAACTAATATCTAAATTACCATAAAAAAATAAAAAGGAAATTGCAGATATTAACAAAAATGTCAAAAGATATACACTAATATTAAAAATAAATAATTAAAAATCACAAAAATAACATTAATAATCACTTTAGCCTAATCATCATGATGAGGAAAATGGGGACAATAATAATGAAAATAATGATAATCACTATGATGAATTGCCGGCTCAGAAAGCCTTGCAATACGTGAAGCTCAAGAATCTAAAGGATTTTAAAGAGGATAATTAGAATCTTACATAAGCACAGCTCGCGAGTCTAGTTTGGCTCTACGCAACAAGGTCACGTGATCACCGCAAGCATCGTCAGCCCTCCTTTTAAGCCTGGCGGAACTGCGTACTGGATTCTTCTTCGTAAAAGAGGTATTACCCGGTACTTGAAAAACAAAAAAAATCACACGGACCATTTCCGCTCGGAACCGTACGGGAAACCGAGCCGATAGTTTCCAGAAACAGTTCCACAAGTGACGAGAGCAACATACGTCATCGGCCGGCGTCCATGTCGCTCCTGCCAAGGCCACGCGCGGGGATTTCCCTCGACGCCTCGCCTCTTCCTTCTCATGCCCGATTGCCCATAACCCCGGAATACCCATACCCTCCCTATCCATATCAGCCTCGGTTTGTTCAACTGGTGTGCACCTTCATTGGAATACCCAAGCTCCATCCCTATGTGATGCTGTTCTGACTAAGCTCCGGAATAACCCTACCCCCCCTACCATGCTGAGCTCCGGAATAACCCTACCCCCTGTCATGCTGTTTTCTGCTGGCTTATCCCTGCCCTGGCATACCCTTACCCCTATCCCTACCATGCTATGTCCTGCTAGCCTGTCCTTGCCTCTACTCCTGCTCCCGCCCCGGTACCTGCTAGGGTCTCTACGTCCTTCTCTTCTCCTTTTCCAAGTCCATAAGTAGCCTTAATTCCGACCATAATCTTGCTAGCTTGCTCCTGCCTACCTGTCCCTATAGGTGCTTCCTACCCTTGGCCCTGAGCCTTCTCCGAAAGACCCCTACCGCCGCTGCCATGACATACTCTTCTGACCTGCTCATTGCCCATTTCCCAAGAGGTCCTGATCTTCCTTCCCTTTCTATTCCTATTTTTATTCTTCACCTTGATTAAGACTGAGGAAATGTTGCATAAGCTTATTTTCCTTCTCCCTTTCCCTCTCTTCGTCTTATTTCAAATACTCTTAAAACGCTTATTGTCAAATCCTAAGCCTCTTATGCATGGCCATGAACTCCGTCTAATTCATCACTCGTCTTAGATCAGCAGTTTTTTTCATGTTCTTTAATCGAGTAAACTAACTTCGTTTTTCTTACACGGCCGATCTGCTCTCTCTCTCTCTCTCTCTCTCTCTCTCTCTCTCTCTCTCTCTCTCTCTCTCTCTCTCTCTCTCTCTCTCTCTCTCTCTCTCTCTCTCTCTCTCTCTCCCTTCGCTGAAAAACACTGCAGTCAGTCCGCCGGTTGCTTGCACTTGGCGCGCTACTGCCTTCGGTTCGCTTGTACTCGAGGACACCAGTACCTCGTCGAAATTTCTGTTTTCAATGCTGATGATTATGATTTATCCTTTTGTTATCTATGTTGTCACTGTTGTTTCGTTGCTGATTTTCCGTTGCCTTCTTGCTGTTGTTTTTTTTTTACTGTTAGTTATCTTGTTAGTTATTCATTATTATCAAAATAATTAATGTCATTTTTTAGAGAGCAAAATCTAGGACTGTCAGTAAACGCGAGGCATAATTGCTCCTCGACGGCTATTCCTGAATGATTAAAGCAACGTCTTATGAACAAGAGGAAGTGAACAGCAACGACAACAATAACAAGAAACGAAGTAACATATTTGAGTGAACATCATAAACGGATAAAAAGAGATAAAAAATCTATTACACTGAGACATTGAGATCTCCAGGTTCGTCTTTCTTCTCGGAACTTCACTTTCTCATCATTGTTGATCGTCTTTGCTACGTCTCTTTGCCCTTGCTCGTCCCTTCTTGAAACAAGGCGGTTAACCAACGACTGTTGCACGCAAGAGCGATCCTTTCCGGGAAGGTCTGGAATAAGGAAGGGGAAGGGGGAGGGGAAGGGGGAGGGGGAAGAGGGAAGGGAAAGGAGAGGGGAGAGGGGAGAGGGAAGGGGAGGGGGTAGGGAGAGGGAAGTGGAAGGGGGAGAGGGAAGGGAAAGGAGAGGGGAAGGAGAAGGGAGGGGGAAGGGGTAGAGGGAGGGGTGGGGAAAAAGGAGAAGGAGGAAAGGGAGGTGAAGGGGGAAAAAATAACAATAACAAAAAGGAGGAGGAGATGGAATAAAATATGAAGGAGTTTGAAGAAGAAGAAGGAGGAGGATTACCGGAAAGAAGTTACCATGCGTAATAACTAATTACTTCTCTGACGTTGACCAACCAGTCGACAGGAAGCCCGAGTCACCTACCTAGGCGACTACCTCGTGGAAGTTCTCAGTAGGTGACGCTGATTCATGACAACATTTGAG
>NW_028234423.1:22064490-22066990 GCF_977035675.1 Penaeus japonicus | reverse complement strand
TAACCTCACTGAAACACCGGACAAACCATAAAACTTATTATCTTTACATACAACTGATACTAAAGCCTGGTGTTCACGTCTCCTGTCTTATGTACAGATGCTGTTCCACGAAGGGACTAGATATCGCCATGGAAACGCTGCACTCTCTGTTTCAACTTGGATCCTCTCGAGATGAAGCAGGTGACAGGTGACTAGCTTATATTCGAAGTGGAAATATTAATAAACTAGATTTCTATTAAAACATTATATAAACGGCCTTCGGAGATATATTTCATCGATCAATCTTTTTGGAAAATACTTGATCGGCAAGTAAATCGATTAATTAATCAATTTCTCTCTATATAAAAAGACAAACGACGAGTTATCCAACATTAATCGAACCTCTGCGCCCTGTTGCAGCGGAGCCAAAGCCAGGAGGAAAAGGGATGCCATCTTAGCTCACGAAACACATATCTAATTGTGTACGATGCAATAATGCAGTAACGCATTTTGTGTGTGTGTGTGTGTGTGTGTGTGTGTGTGTGTGTGTGTGTGTGTGTGTGTGTGTGTGTGTGTGTGTGTGTGTGTGTGTGTGTGTGTGTGTGTGTGTGTGCATATACATACATATATAAATATACATATAGCCTACACACCCACATACATACATACATACATATACACACATACGCAAGCGCGCGCGCGCGCACACACACACACACACAAAAATGCGTTACTGCATTATTGCATCGTACACAATTAGATATGTGTTTCGTGAGCTAAGATGGCATCCCTTTTCCTCCTCAAGATAAACATATATCTATTTACCTATCTACCTATTTATCTATCTATCTACCTACCTACCTATCTATCTATACACATGTATCTATACATACCCTGATAAGGCCTCAAACCCGCTGAATCTAGTTAACTCTAGTTCAAGTCTCCGTGGTAGGTGAGCGGGTTCGAGTCCCAGCCCGGGAGGGCATTTACATATCTCCAATCTTCAATACCATTGCGGTTCCCTTGGGTACCCGCCGTGGAAACTGGCTATTGTCGGATTACAAGGGATGTGAGCTTGCTTTAACAACGTGCATTAATCAATATAAATGAAAGAGGTCAGAGCCGCCATTCCACTCGGGCGTGAGCGGTGGCGCCGGGCAGGGCGAGGCGCCACGCTGGTGCGCCGCCATTATGCGTCTGACAGGTCATCACCGCGCCAAATTCTGTCGCCGCCCGTCGTCAGTAGGGCGCATTGCATGACGAGTCTCGGGCACGCAACGCCGCCGGCACCAGGAACGCTTGCAGTCACGTCCGCACGCAGATCGCCAGCAGCCCGGTCTCCCACGCCCCCTCCTGTCGCCCACTAACTGCTCTGGCTCCGATCCTTGCGTCCTCCCTGGGACGCACTCTCAGCTCTTTTATTCTGCTAGGCCGCATAATTCAAATAAATTTATCTGCCATCACTGACTTTTACATTGATTGGTGCACGGTTGACGCAGAACGAACCACACTTCACCCTCATCGAAGAACGCCAATTGGTTGACAATACACGAATGTAAAAGGATTCACTGGCTCTTCATCTCGGGAGGAATCATGAAGAAGGAAGCCATAAGGGCGGGTCTTCTGTAAGTCTAACAAACGAGGGGGTGAGATAATGCTATAAGGCCTTCAAAACACAAGGGGTGGTGAGGATGCTCTTAAGGGAAGGTATTCTGTAGGAAGGAAGTCTGACACACAAGGGGTGAATAGAATGCTATAAAGCCGTTTTATTTGTGCAAAGGGGCGAAGTCAACCACACAAGGGAGCAAGAGGAGCGTGCGTCGACGGGGAGCGGACGAGGTGAAGTGGCTAACGAAGACGAAAGATTCGCATGAAGGGAAGTAAGGCTCGGTGCAGTTGTCGGCGTAGTTGCGAGGAACCGAGCCAGGGCAGAGAGGAGCAGGGTGCGACGGGTGCAACGCGATCCACAGCAGACGGGGCAGGATGTTGCACAGACGTTCAGAATCCACAGACACACGAAAGAGCCAAGGGAGGTGTAATCGAGAATACATGGCGATGCAAGAGCGTGGACAAGACATCACAGCGGAGACATTACTTCGGGGACATCACTGCTAGTATCACAAGGAGGAAGGCCACCCGCGCGAGGTCACCAGGGTGTGTGAGATCCTGTGTTCAGGGGACGAACAAAATGCAGAGGCATGTTCACTGGGAAGGATGTTATATATATATATATATATATATATATATATATATATATATATATATATATATATATATATATATATATACATATATATATATATATACAAATATATAATATATATACATATATATATATATTATATATATACATATACATATATATATACATATATACATACATATATATGAATATACATATATATATATAAATATATATATGTGTGCGCGTTTGTGTGTGTGTGTGAGTGTGTGTGTGTGTGTGTGTGTGTGTGTGTGTGTGTGTGTGTGTGTGTGTGTGTGTGTGTGTGTGTGTGTGTGC
>NW_028234423.1:22056990-22061990 GCF_977035675.1 Penaeus japonicus | reverse complement strand
AGGAGGAGAAGGGAATATTTCAAGGAACATCCTCACGCGAAATGAAAAAAAGAAGTAAAATAATAATCAACCTTAACGACTGAAACCATTAAGCGTTGACATTAAAAACAAAACAAATAAACAAAAATAGATATAAGAGATGACAATATTGAATAAGGACAATAAAAATAAATAAATATGAATCACCAAAAGAAAATATAAATGAAGTACGATGATGAATAAACGAAAACAAGTCAAAATCTAAAAAAGATATTAACAATAAACAGATAGATTGATAACAAAGTAAATAAAGGAAAAAAAAACAAAAATCAAATAACAATAACGATAAAAAGTCAAGAAAAAAATGGATAAATAAAAAGAAAAAAATCATAAAAAACAAGAACAAGACAACAACGGTAATAAAAAAATATATATATACCATGGATATACATCTTTTCTAATATCAAAAGAAAAGAAAAGACAAGATTTTTCTCTAATCTTAAAAAAAAGAAGAAAAGACAAGAAAAATCAGAGAGGTCTCGACAAAAGCCTCCGCCCTCCGTCACGCACAGGGCGAGGAGGCTACAATCCGTCCAAGAGTGATAAACAGTTTATATTTTTAGCATAATTTAATCTTTTGGTGTCGGTCTTTCACGGCCAACAACCCCTCCTGCACCCCCTCCCCCCTCCCTCTCCTCTCCTCTCCTCCCTCCCTCCCTCCCTCCCTCCCTCTCTCCCTCCCTTCCTCCCTCCCTCCCTTCCCTCCCCTCCTCTCCCCCCCACCCCCTCGGCATCCTCACTTGAAGGACAGCATTCACACACATCCTCACTCTTACCCCCACCCCCCACTACCCACCCCTCCCCCTGGACAATGTCGAGGCAGTGCCATCACTAGCTTACTTTTTTCACTTTTTCTTCTTTTTTTTCTTTCTTCTTCACTGCTGCTCAAGGTTGGCTTTTACATCATCAGTACCATCCGTGTCATTTTCACCGTCATTTTCCCGGCGTTCTGTTCACTGTCAGAATCATCACCGTCACTACACTTCTGCGTTTCCCTCGGCGTTCTATTCTCTGTTAACATCATCATCGTCATCACTATCATTTCCGCGTTCTCGAGACGTCTTGTTCAACGTCATTATTATCATCACTTCCACCATCAGTACCATCGCCATTCTCATTGCATCGTCACCATCCTCATCACCATCAACCTCCCTTCCACCATCCTCCTCATCACCATCACCATATCCAACAGATTCGTAGCTACCACCGTCACTACCTCACATTCTCCCATCATCTTAATCACCAGCAATACCCCTACCATTTCCAACACCATCATCATCACAACGCTATCACCACAACCACAATCAACACCCCCCACCCCACATTTCCACCACCATCACCACTATTTCCATCACCACCATCAACACCTTGAAAAAAAAGCGAGCCAAGGATACAGATACCCAAGGACATCACTACCACCATTTCCACCACTTCCAACATCACCATCATCACCATCAATAACAACAACAAGCGAGCCAAGGACACGGACAAGCGGACACGGCAGCCGAAAGGGCTACGGTAACATCCAGGGGACATCCTCAGCTGAGTGAGTAAGTAGATGGATGAGTACGTGGCTGGATGAGGGAGTGAGTGGGTAGCAGATTGGGTGAATGAGTAACTGGCTAGATGAGGAAGTGAGTTGGGTGAATAAGTAAGCATCTGGATGAGTGAGTAACAGATTGGGTGAATGAGCAAGTGTGACTGGATGAGGGAGTGAGTGATTGAGTAAGAGGCTGGATGAATGAGTGATTTAATAATGATAAGTGAGTAATTCAAGAATTTGTTAAGTGAGCGAACGAGTTAGTTGAGTAGATGAGTGAGAGGCTGAATGAATAAGTGGTCGTATGAACAAACGGGGCAATCAGTGAGTAATTCAACAAGTACGTGGGTGAGTAAGTGAATAAGGAACTGAGTAAGTGGGTGAGTGCGTGAGAGAATGAATAAGTTATCGGGTGAATGAATGCGTCAGTGCGCAAGTGAATGAGAGAGTAAATGAGTGAGTCAGTGAATGGGTGGAGCGGTGAGTAAGCGTAGCTATAAGTAGATTTCACGCGCGCGAGGGGGAGGATAATGTCCAAACGGTGCCCAAACATGTAGTCTGTTATGCGGTGTGCTGTCGAGTGCATGAGTAAATGGACGAGTGAGTGTGTGTGCGAATTAAGTGAATTAGTAATTCAATAAATTAAGGGATAGTGTACGGCTGAGTGAGAATGAGTGTGTGAATGAGTGATTGAGAGAATGAGAGAATGAGAGAATGAGAGAATGAGAGAGAGAGAGAGAGAGAGAGAGAGAGAGAGAGAGAGAGAGAGAGAGAGAGAGAGAGAGAGAGAGAGAGAGAGAGAGAGAGAGAGAGAGAGAGGGAGAGGGAGAGGGAGAGGGAGAGGGAGGAGGAGAGGGGGAGGGGGAGAGGGGAGAGGGGAGAGGGGGGGAGGGGAGGGGAGGGAGAGGGAGAGGGAGAGGGAGGGGGGAGGGGAGAGGAGAGGGGGAGAGAGAGGGAGAGGGAGAGGGAGAGGGAGAGGGAGAGGGAGAGAGAGAGAGAGAGAGAGAGCCAGTGACTGACTAATGGAAAAAGTGATTCAATGAACCAAAGGATAAATCAAACTAAGAATAAGTGAAAGTGAATAATCAAACTGACTAATGACTGTTAATGAAAAAGACAAAGAATAAAATGTGTGTGAAAGAGAGAGATTAAGGAACTCTATTATTTCCCTTCTTTTTCTGATTTCCTACATGACCGCATTGTTTTTCTTCTTCTTTTCCTTCTTTCCATTTACTAACTTTACAATGTGCAGTTAGGTTTACATTTGTTTTTCTACAATTTGCATCTATCAACGTAGCAAGCCACAGTGACACTTAAGTTAACAAATTTTCCAGCCAATGTGAAGTTTACATCATATCACTTCCCGTTGCGATTACCAACTGTACGTAGCACAGTAAGAGTTACGTTATGTTACTTATAACTTTACAATCCATAACTTCACGCAGCGCAGTAAGCTCCCACCTAACCCCCAACCTCACAATTTACGATTACCAACTTTATAAAGCTCATTTAAAAAAAATAATAATAATACAGCGGGATAGACCTATAACATGGCTAGCTACGACACTACCGCTACGTGTAGATTTCACACAAAGGAACACTAAGGCTAGGAAATGGGTTTGTACTTACGTCCCATCGTGCCGCTCGCTCTGGGCTGACCACGTGCAACTTTACCTGAAGAAAAGACACATGAATCTTTGATCAAAACGGTGATTTTTTTATTATTAAACTAGAGGAGGAAAAGGAATGGAAATCCTTAATCAAATGGTAGGATTTGTTTTATTAAACTAGAGGAGGAAAAACAATGGACATCTTTAATCAAAACTGTGATTTTTTTATTATTAAGCTAGAGGAGAAAAAGAAATGGAAATCTTTAATTAAAACAGTATATTTTTAGAGTAAGCTAGAGAAAAAAAAATAAAAAAGGTAATAAAAAAAATAATAATAATAACCTGGAGTAGAAAAAGAATACTTATTCAAAACGGTAGAACTTTTCGAATAACCTGGAGGAGAGAAAAATCAAATCTTTTCAGAATGTAACGTGTAGGAGAGACACATTTTGAATCTTTGGCTAAAACGGTAGATTTTCTCCAGAATCTAACCTGGAGGAAAGAGAAAATTTAATCGTTGATCAAAAGTTTAAAGTTTTTTATCTGAAGGAGGAAAGATATCGAATATTTCCATCAAACCGAACATTTCATCATCCTGAAAGACTTTTTATTACTTCGCTTCGAGAAGAAGAAAAAAAAACTTGATTAAAGCGGCTGATTTTTTTTGATTTTTTATTATTATCAATATTGAAAGGAAAGGGAAGCGTGGAGGGAGGGAGGAGCGGCAGGAGAGAAAATGATGGAGGGAGGGTGAGAGGGAGGGAGGGTGAGAGGGAGGGAGGGTACTAAAGGGGAGGAGGGATGAAGGGAGGCTGAGAGGTAAGGGAATTAAGGAGAGGGATGTAAGGAGACAGAAAGAGAGAATAAATGCATTAAAATGAGGCAGACAGGAAGAGATGGAGAGAGAGGGGGAGGGGAGGAAGGAGAAGGAGAAAAGGAAAAGGAGAGATAGAGGGAGATAGATATAACGTGAGAAAGGGTCAAAGAGAAGAGTATTTATTACCAATTGCCTCTTCCTAATCAATTTATTCAGTTCACAACCCCATCAGCCGATTCATTCACCAACCCATTCACTCACTCACTCACTCCACCCATCCACTCAACCAACCAACCAACCATCCAACAGGTCCAACCATCCATCCATCCATCAGTCCACCCATCCACTCACTCACACGTTGCCTCACTCACTGGGGGGGGGGGGTAGATAAGTGCAGACTCATGACTCATTCCTGGAACTGATGAATCTCAATCACAATACACAGAGCATTGGCAGATAGATTCGTCACTTCATATACAAGGGGTCATGAAAGCGGGGTTTGACGTCCATGGGGGTGAAGGGAGAGGAAGGGAGGGAGGAAAAGAGGGGAAGGGGGGGAGGGAGGGAAGGAGGGAGACAAGAGGGGAGGGAGGGAAGGGGAGAAGGGAGGGAGGGAAGGAAGTGGGGGGGGAGGAGTAAACGGAGATAAAGGAAAAGGAGGAAAAGAGGGCAGGGGGAGGGAGGTAAGGAAGGAAGGGGGGGTAAGGGGGGAGGAGGGAGTGAGGAAAGAGGGGAAGACGGTTCGTCTAGGAAAGACAGGAGAGGAGGGGGTAAATGGAGGAACAGGGAAACATAAAAAGGGAGAGAGAAAACGAGAAAGAAATGATGGGGGTAGAGGAAATGGAGAAAGGAAACGAATGCAAAAGACCAAGAGAGAAAAAGGTGGACGTTCAGAAGGAAAAGAAAAGAGAGGAAAAAGAAAGAAAACGGGAAGGCCGGGAGGAATAACCCAGGGGTAACTATAGGAATAAGGCAGAGATTCTTTTACCCGGGT
>NW_028234423.1:22051990-22054490 GCF_977035675.1 Penaeus japonicus | reverse complement strand
GGAGGGGAAGGCAAAAGGGCAATGAGAAGGGTGAGGGAGGAGGAGGGGAAGGCAAAAGAGCAATGAGAAGGGTGAGGGAGGAGGAGGGGAAGGCAAAAGGGCAATGAGAAGGGTGAGGGAGGAGGGGAAGGCAAAAGGGCAATGAGAAGGGTGAGGGAGGAGGAGGGGAAGGCAAAAGGGCAATGAGAAGGGTGAGGGAGGAGGAGGGGAAGGCAAAAGGGCAATGAGAAGGGTGAGGGAGGAGGAGGGGAAGGCAAAAGGGCAATGAGAAGGGTGAGGGAGGAGGGGAAGGCAAAAGGGCAATGAGAAGGGTGAGGGAGGAGGAGGGGAAGGCAAAAGGGCAATGAGAAGGGTGATGAAGGAGGAGGGGAAGGCAAAAGGACAATGAGAAGGGTGAGGGAGGAGGGGAAGGCAAAAGAAGGGAAATCAGAAGGGTGAGGGAGGAGGAGGGGAAGGCAAAAGGGCAATGAGAAGGGTGAGGGAGGAGGGGAAGGCAAAAGGGCAATGAGAAGGGTGAGGGAGGAGGAGGGGAAGGCAAAAGAAGGGAAATCAGAAGGGTGAATGAGAGCAAGAGGGGGAGGTCTGGGGAAGGTTTGGGACAGACTGGGGAGGAGAGAAGGACGGTGGATAAGCTTGTGCAATGACACGAGCGCGTGACGTCATTTCCATCCGGTTGTGTGTGTGTGTGTGTGTGTGTGTGTGTGTGTGTGTGTGTGTGTGTGTGTGTGTGTGTGTGTGTGTGTGTGTGTGTGTGTGTGTGTGTGTGTGTGTGTGTGTGTGTGTGTGTGTGTGTGTGTGTGTGTGAGGGAGAGGGGGTGGGGGAGAGGGAGGTGGGGGAGGGGGAGAAGAGGGAGGGAGGACGGGAGAGAGAGAAATAGATGAATAGAGATGATGCGTGTATGTACAGCATTTGCCTGACGTTTCCGTGACTACCAGTACAAATGCTTGTGTACTCACGGGATACCCTTTCCCTCCCCCCCTACCCTTCCTCTGCCCTGACCCCTGACCCCTGACCCCTCCCCCTTCTACGCCGTGACCCCGCTCACCCCGCTGACTCACCAAGAGGCGGCCCGTGGCGGCGGGGGCGTCGTGCGCGGGCAGCCACAGCGCGAGGCCCAGCACATTCTTGAACCTCCGCCTCAGCACGAGCAGGAAGGTCTTGACCCTCCGCCGGCGCCTTCGGCTGCACCACAGCAGGATGAGGGGCGGCAGCAGGACGAAGAGCAGCACGCACAGCAGGAAGACGAAGAGGAGGAGGCCGCGCATGGTGCCTCAGCCCACGAGGGGAAGCCGATTTTCAAAAAAGCCTAATTCTTCGAGTCGCAACGCCTTCGAGTCCTACCTACCCCAGCGCTGTGCACGCGAGAGGGCGGCGCGCAAGCATGGCACTGTTTACAACGTTCTCCCGTAGGCGCGGACTCTACGTGTGCATCCCCGGTCGCTCGGCGAGGGGATACGCGGAAGCGGCGACGCGAGACCTGGCGGCTTTAATCGGTCGCACGTGCAACGAATGGCATTGGGACACGCAACTGCTAGTACTGTGCCTAGTGATGCTGGCTCGGGTGAATCTGGAAGTATTATGACCTGCAATGGCGATAAAGGACATAGAGCCATTTAATTATTACCCTCCGGCAACAAAATGTATTTAAAGACATAAAAGTATATTTTCGCCTCACAAAAGAGGAACTATATAAAATCCATGATTTTGTCTTGCGACGAAATAGGTTAAAAAAAAATGTACTGCGGCGAAATATGTATAAAAAATGTTTGGAGACGAAATATGTAAATAAAATATCAATATTTTGTCTCCTTGCGAAAAATGCAATCATTTTGCCCTATACCAACAAGGCAGACAGAAATTCGGCTAGAATTCAGTTCAGAAACATGACAAAAAAGCTGCAAGTGTTTTATTCGTCAATAACATTATGGACTGCTATTGTTCTCCCCTGCAACACGAGCAAAAACAAAAACAAAAAAAAACAAAAAAAAAAAACAGAATTTTGTCCTGCAACAACAAAACAACAGTAAGAAAATCAACAGAAGTACATATTGCAGATTATGAAATGCAAAAAGCCTAGCTTGATGTAGTTCCGACTACGCTGATAAAAAACTGGTTTATACCGACCGTTTTCTCAAGAAATATAGTTTTAGCAACACCGCAAGCTCGGATTACACATACAAACAGACACACTGGCAAACGTTCGGGTAGGTTGAAAGATCAACAGGCATAAATACACACAAATGTACAAATACACTCACACTATACACAGTCACATACCGGAGAAAGTACGCACGCACTACGATGAAGAAAATGCATATTTATCACCATACAACATAGTAGTGTAGTAGATGATAATGATGGTGTTGATTCCGCGAGACCAACAACTTTATTCCGAGAAAGCGCGAGATCCGGCGAGATCCACAAATCCAGAACTAGAAAGCGCGAGATCCGGCGAGATCCACAAATCCAGTACGAGAAAGCGCGAGATCCGGCGAGACG
>NW_028234423.1:22039490-22046990 GCF_977035675.1 Penaeus japonicus | reverse complement strand
CAAAACAAAAAACAAAGCTCAAAATACAGTATTCCCAAAATAATCCCCGATACTTAAAAAAAAAAGGCTTCTCTCAGAACGTATCCACAGCTCGACTTTCCGCCGTCTATTTCCTCGATTCCTCCACTTCCTTCCTCCCTAAAAGGGGTTTCAGGGGGAGGGAAGGAAGAGGGGAAGGGGTGGGAGACTTCATCACCCGGCATTCCTGAGGCCGCCAGGATCAACCGATATCGAATGGAGGCGAAACCGAATCCAATGTGTCATGAGGACCTCGGAGAAGAGAAGACGAGAAGGAGAAGAAGAGAAGTCATTCATGGAGCAACGGCAGACAGGAGGCACACCTTCCTTCCGGTCGCCGGGGCAAATGGCTCTTCCACGAACGTCCCGCGACACGAAGAGCTCACGCGTGGAAAGTGGGCGGCGCACCTCTCGATCTCGTTTGAGACATATTTTCTGTTTTTTTACCAGCATCAAAATTGCATCATCACTATCCTCAATATCCTCATATTTACTATTACTTTATCATCATCATAATTACTATCATCGCAAGGCATTAGTCCTTGTTCTGCACCACCGCCCGACCTTGCGCAAGACCATTTCCGTAAGATAAGAAGCAGAACAACCTTACTAAGTCAGTGCATACCATAGTCTGATAACCCTGCGTACAGTGCGTTCAGTGAAGCAAATGCATTCCTAAGGGTACAAGTCACACAACAGACACACGTCAGACTAAAGGATGACTAACAAAGAGGGATATGATATTAGACAGTAATTAAACCTACATATGAGTTCTTATATCTACCATATTATAAAAGCGATTATGAAATAATTGGATCATATATACTGGGAGATTAAACTACAGACGGTAATATCATCCTATGAGCTTATGATTCATTTATATGGAGTGATGCTACAATACAAAGATATAATGATTGCCAAACTTGTACAAGATTAATATAAAAGCTTACATACACTAATATGAATAATAAAAAAAAATATGTGTTCCTATAACATAAATAGCATTCTTAAGATGGTGATACAAATGGTGGCGAGAAACGGATTCAGTGCAGGAAGGTGATAAAATGTTTATCAAGAAAGGGGAAACATGGCGGCGAAAGAATCGGAGGCGCAGATCAGCCGGTTATGAAAGGCACCAAACAGCTGGACACTTTTCCCAGAACGCGGTCTCTCGAACAATGGTCCAAAGGCCATCCGCATCCCGAGAAACTCGCCGGTTGGGACCAAGTCCGAGGAAACGTAAGTACAGAAACGCACACGCAATCTCGCGCATACAAATTACACGTACACGGGCACTGTCGCGACTCGCACCCACGAAAGCACATATACATGTACATACGATGATGGTATTCATATGAATAAGTAGATATATATGTAAATACATACATAAATACATACATACATACATACATACAAACATACAAACATACATACACATACACAAACACACACACACACACACACACACACACACACACACACATATATATATATATATATATATATATATATATATATATATATATATATATATATACGCATATGTATATTATAGTAAATTATATATAAAACGTATAGTTATATATACATGTTTGTACAAGTGTGTGTGTGTGTGTGTGTGTGTGTGTGTGTGTGTGTGTGTGTGTGTGTGTGTGTGTGTGTGTGTGTGTGTGTGTGTGTGTGTGCATGTCCATGTGCGTGTGCGTGTGCGTGTGCGTGTGCGTGTGCGTGTGCGTGTGCATGTGCGTGTGCGTGTGCGTGAGTGCGTGTGCGTGTGAGTGCAAGTTGGGCCGGATTCGCGCTCGGGTTGTGCGTGCGGTAGCTTCGAGCGTGAGTAAGGTGCACGGACGCTTCATTCTTCCTGCCGCGCACTTACGACATCAGAGCCTGAGTCACTTCCAAGTTAGTTATGAATGGGCATGAATAACAAAGATGTACGTAGAAAGGGGCACGGTAGAATATTTGCAACTTGGGTGAATGCAGTAAGGATATGGATGGTAATGAATAACTGACTCTATCGATGTTGTAGGAAAGGTATGGATGGGAGTGAATAACTGACTCTATCGATGTAGGAAAGGTATGGATGGGAGTGAATAGCATAGCTGTGTAGAAAAAGGTAGAGAAAACTAATAACTCAGGTGTGTACAGAAAATAGAATGTGGATGGGAGTTAATAACTAAGATGAATGTATACAATAGTATGAATGAGGATGAATAACTGGTGTGTATCGCGATTATATCTTCATCAGAATTACAGAATTTATGATGAAGATGCATAATCGGGACGCGTCAATCCCCTCTCTTGCCTTATGAAGAAGAAAGAGGGAGAAGGAGAAGGAGAGGACGATGAAGAAAAAGAAAATGATGAAGAAGAGGAAGAAGAAGGAGAAGAAGAAAAAGAAAAAGAAGAGGAAGGTGAAGATGGAGAGAAATAGGAGGTAAAACGAGAAAGAATATAGCAAGATAGAAGAGAAGAAGTAGAAGGAGAAAAGCAGAATGAGAAGAGACGACGAAGAAAAACAAAAAAAGAACAAGAACACCAGCAACAAGACGAACACGATAATGATGATGATGAAGAAAAGTATAACAAGAAGAAAATGAAAACGCGAAGAAAAACAAGAACATGAAGATGAAAACGAAGACGAAGAAAATGAAGAAAGGAGAACCAGAAAGTGAAAACCAAAATGAAAAGAAGCCAAAGAAGAAAGTGAAGACTGAAAAGAAGATAAAGATTGATAAGGAGGAGAAGGAGAAGAATGAGACTGAGAAGAAGAAGGAGGTGAAGAAAGGGAAGAATGAGACTGAGAAGAAGAAGGAGGTGAAGAAAGGGAAGAATGAGACTGAGAAGAAGAAGGAGGTGAAGAAAGGGAAGAATGAGACTGAGAAGAAGACGTAGAAGATAAAGAATGAGAAGACGAAGAAAGAGAAGAATGAGACTAAGAAGCCGTGAAGGGGGTTAGGACGAGAATGAGAAGACGAAGGTGAAGAATGAGACTAAAGAGAAGCCGAAAAGGGGGGAAGGACGAGAATGAGAAGAAGACGAAAAAGGTGAAGAACGAGAAGAAAGCGGTGGTGTCAGTTCCTTCCGGGGAGCGAACGGCCGACACCCGACACACGTATGACGCTGGTCGGACCTGGCAGCCTTTTCTGATCTTTTAGCTTTATTTTTTATTTGTTATCTTTTTGTATAATTTTTTTTTTAATGTTATCGTATTTCTGTCTTTGTTTTGTGTTTGTGTGCGTGTTTTTGTTGTTCTTTATTGATTTGCTTATTGTTATTCATCTGTTTTTTCTGTTTTTTACAAGGGTGTGTATTTCTGTGAGCGAGTGTTTGTTTGTTTGTTTTTTCCATGTGCACGTGTGAGTTTAAGCGCGCGTGAGTGTTTGTGTATATGTATGTCTGTTTTACATTTCTACATGCCTAATACAGGTACGTGCGTGTAGGTAGTCACGCGTGAGTGCGTGAATGCAACGCGTCCGTCCCTCCCTTAACCCCACCCCCCCTCCCTACAAAGCGTCGTAAACCCCAAAACAGAAGAAAAAATATAAACATGATTTACAGCCAACCTCGGAGATTTAGTCCTGCAGACAACTCGTGATCAATCAAAGCCTGCAACTGACTTCTCAAGCGGATTTGCCATGTGATAAACTTGTCCTCATTATCAAGGAGAGGGGAGGGGGAGGGGGGGTGAAGGGAGGTACACATACCTTGCAAGCACAGGTCACACGTGTGTCCGGTAAGGAAGGGAGGGAGGGAGACAAGGGGGAAAGGTGGAGGGGAGATGCTAAGGAGTGTATGTGTGTGTGTGTTTATCATACATACATACATACACACATACATATATATACATATATATACATATATATACATATATATATATATATATATATATATATATTACATATAATATACATCTATATACACAGAGTATGTGTATCTATATACACAGCGCGTGTGTGTGTAATTGTATATATACATATATTTTCGTTTCACCAAATATTTATCTAAGTAACTGGTACAGCTCACCATTAAATAACTCAACAATTACGAATCCGTAAGGGGGGCAGGGGGAGGAAGACACGTGTCCTCTGTGACCCCACCCCCCCTCTAGCAACTCCCACAACATATGTCACTGACTCCATGAAATTCTGTGACTGTCAACAATAACATAAAACTTCTAAATACGACTATAAAATGAGAGCTAAACTAGAGCAATCTTTCATTGGAATGAGTTCAAGCTTCACACAGCCACGTGTAACTTATGCTATGACTCCCCCCCCCACCCCCCACCCCTTTGGATCCGCTGCAAAAAGTCTATCCACCGGTGAAAGAGGATCATGTGGATTATATCATGGCTCCAATTCTACAGCAAAAGTTAACACGAAGTTATATGGTACTTATAATGCCTCCGTTTCTATAGCAAAAGTTAACACGGCGTTCATTGGATTATATAATTCCTCCGTTTTCACAGCAAGAGTAAACAGGACGTGATGTGGAATATACAATCCCTCCGTTTCTACGACAAAAGTTAACACGGCGTTATGTGGAATATATAACACCGAGATCACGTCAAAAAAGAAGAAGAAAAAAAAAAGGCAAAACAGATGTTCTAGCACAGACGTAACCAAAGAATACTGGAGAGTAACGATGGAATAAAACTCGGGTTCTTCTACGTAGTAGCCGCATGACCTATGCCACAAGTTATTCGCTACTTTTCCTTTGGCGTTTGGCGGCCGTGTGCTGCATGAATCTGAACTCTGCTCAACGCATTAATATTGCAGGGGCGCCACGTGTAATCTGTGGCACTTTCCCATCCCTTGGCCTTTAAAGCTTTTATATATATATATATATTCATATATATATATATATATATATATATTCATATATATATATATATATTCATATATATATATATATATATATATACATATATATACATATATATATAAATATGTATATATGTATATAAACATAAATATGTATATATATACATATACATATATATATGCATATGTCTGTGTGTGTGTGTAGAAAAAATTGTATTATATCACACACAAATACACATACATACATACACATATACATATATTTATATATTTATATACTTATTTATTTATCTATATGTATTTACATATATATACATATATACAAACACATATATATACATATATACATATATGTGAGTGTGTATATGTGTGTGTGTGTTAATATCAATAATAATAATAATCATCATCATCATCATAATAATAATAATATCAATAATACAATAGTTGTAACATTGACAAACAACAAAGGTCAAAGTAAGAGTAATTATAATAGTAGCAGCAGCAGCAGCAGTAGTAACAAAACTACTACTAGTAAGGAAAAAAGGTCTACGAGCCAGCAGCACACCGCATCACCTGTCTCTCTCGTCCCTTCCTGCCCCCCCCCCCCATCTCCCTCTCTCCTTCCCTCTCCTTCCCTCTCCTTCCCTGACCCTCCCTGGCCCCCTCCTGCATTTCGGCGTGTGCTCCTGCTGCCCTGTCCATTGTGCTTCCCACGCGCCAACACCTCTGCTCAAGTCATCAGGACTAACGCAACACTGCCGGATGCTCTCTCTTCGCTCTTCCCGCAGCTTCTTCTTCTTCTTCTACTTCGTCCTCTGCTTTTCCACTTCCTCTCTTTTCTTCTTCTTTTTTTCTTCTTCTTCTTCTGGAGATGCTTCTTCTTCTCTTTATGCATATAATTTTATTATTATCATTTTTATCATAATTATCATTAACATAATTCTTTTAATGCATCATCTCTTTTTTTCTCCTTCTACTGCTCATCTTCTCATTCAACTGTTCTCGGTCTTTATTATTTTTCCTCCTCCTCCATCTCCCTTCCCCTCCCCTCGCCACCCCTCCCCCACTCCTACCCCACACCTCCCCCTCCCCCTCCCCCGCCCCCCTTCTCCATCTCCTTTGCCTCTCCTTGAAGCCCAAATGCGCCCACCAACGTCACTCCTTCCCTTGAACAGCGCCCGGCCCTCGTAAGGAAACCGACCATAGGCGTAATGGCCAAGTCAGCCTCGGGCACTCCCTCAGCCAGCCAACCTCCTGAACCTCGACTGGCTGAGCTGGCACTCTCTGACGTCACTGCATGTTTTCGTTGTATTCCGACGAAACAAAAGAAAAGGGGTTACGTAGCTCCGTTGCTCCAGCGTAAGCCAGATGAAACACGTCAATGATGTAAATGAGAATTAGAAAAAATATACATATATATTAAAAAAACTAATTCTTTTCTGTATAAACATTGTGCAATTCTTTTTGTGTATTCTTAATACTTATTACATAATGCGCTTTCGTAATCTGAACAGATAAGATCAAATTTGTATCTGCTCCAGACCAACAAAAAAACTTTTCTACACAACTCCCTAACTAGATAACACACACACACACATACACATACACATACACATACACACACACGAATTTATATATATATAGTTATATATATAAAGTTATATATATGTATATATATATATATATATATATATATATATTAAAAACTACACAACTATCATCTGACTCGTGGAGTAAAGTCCCTTTCAAATAACAACCAAACGTAAAACACAAACCAGCCCTCGTCTCTCCGGAAGTTTCGACCTTCCTCCGGAGATCCTTCACCTTTAACACGTAAAACCTAAGGAGGAGTTATTTCATTTCAAAAATATATCTGTATCTTTGGACACAACGAATGTCTTTGAAGTAGTAGGGTGAAAGGGGTCGATCAAGAGACTGTTCATTGTCTCTTGTCTTTGTTCTCTCTCTCTCTCTCTCTCTCTCTCTCTCTCTCTCTCTCTCTCTCTCTCTCTCTCTCTCTCTCTCTCTCTCTCGCTCTCTCTCACTAAATATACATACATATGAATATAAATATATTAGTGTGTGTGTGCGTGCGTGCGTGTGTGTGTGTGCGTGCGTGTGTGTGTGTGTGTGTGTGTGTGTGTGTGTGTGTGTGTGTGTGTGTGTGTGTGTGTGTGTGTGTGTGTGTGTGTGTGCATGTATGTATATATACATATATATTTATACATATATATATACATATATATGTATATATATAAATACATATACATATATACATATATATATATATATATATATATATATACATAGATATAGCAAAGTGACTAAAAATATTTCTGAGTTGTGACTTGATATGCTTCTTGCCATCTTAAGCAACCACGACCTGCATCGTAGAATACCTCGTGTTTTATTTCGCACCTTCAAGCTGATGCGCACCCACGTTAGACATTACAAGAAACAGCTGACCGCGTTCACCCAACACAATGATAAACGAACGATAACAACCAACGCAATGATAAAGGGATGATAACACCCAACACACAATGATAAACTAATGATGGCAAACCCTCTTCCTTTGAAAAAAAAAAACATCACTGAATCACACACACACACACACACACACACACACACACACACACACACACACACACACACA
>NW_028234423.1:22004490-22026990 GCF_977035675.1 Penaeus japonicus | reverse complement strand
AGGTTATTCCTTCCAGGTGTTTGTGTGCGTGTGCGTGTGCGTGTGTGTGTGCGTTGTGTGTGTTTATGTCTTTCTTCCTTGATTGCATTTCAACTATTCCGATAGCTTGACCAATCCATTTGTACATCCTAAACTGGCATAAATTGAGAACGGAGTTAGATATGATCAATACTACGATCGGGATTAAATGCATATTTCTTATTTGGCAAAATTACCTGCTGTTCACCGGCCGTTATGCAAAGCAACCTTAGGCTACGTTTTAGTAGGGGGCGGTGTTATTTTGGTTGAATGAACTCGTTGGGTGTTATTTTGGTTGAATGAACTCGTAGCACAGAATATCCGCGAGATATCTCAAGGAAAATCATGTCTTCCACTTTAGAGACTTTTAGCTTATATCATAATTATAGAATATTCTTCTTTTCACTTTCTGGAGGGTTTTACGTCAGACCATAATGTTGCTTAAGAATTAAAAGAAATCTAATTTGAATCCAGCTTTTGTGAAATGTGCTGGATGATCGGTCAATCTTCATAAGTGGGTTAACAATTCCACTAACATAATCAGTTCCGAAGCAATATGGAATTTCTAAATAGCTGATTGAAAGAAAAAAAAAATACAAACAGATAACCATTATGATTGTGAATTCTGATTTGATTACAATGTTTACGCCTCGTAACTTGCTCACTCTACCTGTTAATTTGCTTAATATTGATCTGCTTGCCTGCCTGCCTATCTATCTATCTATCTATCTATCTATCTATCTCTCTATCTGTCTATCTGTCTATCTATCTATCTATCTATCTATCTACTTACCTACCTACCTGCCTGCCTGCCTGCCGATCCGTTTATCTGTCTCATTTGTAAACATTGTATTAGGGTATCGTGAGAACTCACAAAAACAATATAGCTATTTCACAAACGGCCTATTAGGCTGCTATATATTACTCTCCATCCCTGACCAAGGGGTCATCCAGGCGTATTCAGGAGACACCTATTTCTTGCGGGGGGGGGGTGTGCAAACATACACACATCCATACAAATATATATATAGATAGATAGATAGACAGAGAGAGAGATGCGTATATATATATATATATATATATATATATATATATATATAGAGAGAGAGAGAGAGAGAGAGAGAGAGAGAGAGGGAGAGAGAGAGAGACATATAAAACATAATTCATGACTTCCAAATTTTTCCTTTCCATTTTATTACTGATAAGAAATGTTCCGATAAGAATGTTCTAAATTTAGGTGTAGCTCTACTATATTACACATAAATCAATGGTTCAATTCTTCCGTGCCTGACGTAACACCTGTGTTTTCAGTTAGACAGGAAATAAAAAATAAAAAAAACGTGGGTCAAAGGGAAAAATACACGATTAGTTATATATATATATATATATATATATATATATATATAGAGAGAGAGAGAGAGAGAGAGAGAGAGAGAGAGAGAGAGAGAGAGAGAAAATATAGGTCAAAGCAAAAAAAAAAGTATTTTTTTTCTCTTTTTAATAAAAAGCGTGGATCAAAGCTAAAATACGTAATATGTTTTTTTAATAATCGAAAACGTGGGTCAATGCGAATGTTAATACGATCGCAACATTGGAACATAGAAAACTACGACATCCTTCCCAGAACTCCTTGCGTCCTTTGTTGTCTCAAAGCACATCTGCCGATTTCTCCTTTTGGTGTCTGCACACAAAAGCCTTGGATCAGGTGCCTCAAGGTGAGCCCAAGATGCCAGGGCGATTCATGGCTCATAAGCCCTGCCCCTGATATCATGTGATTTATTTACATACACTGTAACTCCCTCCCCCCTACCACCCTCCGTTCATTTACGCTGTAACCAAGCTCTAGATATCACTACAAAATCTCACTGTCTGATCTCCCTTAAATCATTGGATTTATTGCCTCGTCATAAACGCCAGGCTCGGTTGTACCTTCTGGTGCTATCGCCCATGCCTGCTGCGTGTTGTGTCTGCTGGAGGGGAAAATCGTCGCTATGGCAGACCATGCATTCTGCTGTGGGCTCCCTAGACAAGCAACGTCTTGGACACACGAAGGTATCATGTAACGCAGTCGCTAGAACAGAAAACTGTTATTCAGTATGCCTAAGCGCTTTGGGAACGTAATAGCGATTACGCACTAATATGTAATACATATTCTTATAAACAAAGGTAGCGCCGCAATCCATTGACCTCCAATCTTAATAGCAGCCAGTCAAAGGAACCAATCACAGACAAGGACCTCGTGACGTCACGCCTGCGCATTGCACCCCACTTGAAGAGGGATTTAGCAGCCTGGAGAGTGCCTCTGTTGTGGACCAAACCTGTCAATGATAACTGGCTTCTCTCACACTCCCCGTCCACGTCTAAAATGCGAAATCTCATGGATATCGACACAACATAACGGCAACAAAATAATGGGATCGTATAAGTCATCTTTGCAGAAAGTAACATTTTTTTTGATGTTGCCCTTAAAATCGCCATCTATTTTGAGCAGCTAGTTACGGAGTGAAGATTACCAGATGAAAATACGTATGAAGATTGAAAGTATTGCGCACTTATTACCTCTCTAACCATTGCATATGTATTTTGTAAAACTTTTAATTCCGTTTTAGTTAAAAACAACTATGAATGTATTACTACTAGCTAACGGAATATATGATTATATATTGCTACTAGCTGATAAAACCGTAATATAGATCTGCTCGGGACGAATATTTTTCATATCGGAAGCCTCTTTCGTAAACGATATTTCCTAGTGGTGTAACACATAGTCGTAGCATATAGTAAGTTGCTTAATTCTCTAAAACATCTAGAATATGGTTGACGAGTGAGTGTAAAACAAAACATCCAGATTATGTCGTGGTAATGTATATTTATGGTACGTCGCTTTTATCTTCATTCACATCGCAAACTATGAGGACCCCCTTCTCATTTCTTCTCTGATCATTCATCCATCCATGGCCTTTGATCGGAGAGAGGGGGAAAAGGGCTCCTTTGCCAGGTATCCAGCGTTTCCCGAAAGCTTAAGAGGGGTGACAAACAAAACACTCGTTACCACTCGCGCCCACTCGCAGGTTCACAAGGGCAAACGCTCAGCCCCAAGCACTTCGCCTCTTCAGTATATCCCCTACCACTCCCCCTCCTCTCTCCTTCCTCCCCCTCCTTCTGTTCTTCTTCTTATTATTCTTATTCCTCTTATTAACTAACTACTTCTATCACTCCCTCCACCACGACAACCATCTTCTCTTTCATTCACCTCCACTTCCACCACAACCACCACCTCAACCTCCACCTCTTCCACCTCTACCACCACCACAACCATCATCTGTAGAACCACCTCCACTTCCACTTCTGCCTCCACCTAATAGTTCTCATGTTCTTATTCCTCCTCCTCTTTCGCCAGGTGTCACTTCCTTCATCAAGCATCCCACTTCGTCTCTCTCTCTCTCTCTCTTTCCTTCTCTCTCTTTCTCTCTTTCCTTCTCTCTCTTTCTCTCTTTCCTTCTCTCTCTCTCTCTCTCTCTCTCTCTCTCTCTCTCTCTCTCTCTCTCTCTCTCTCTGTCTCCGTCTCTCTCTCTGTCTCCGTCTCTCGCTCTGTCTCCGTCTCTCGCTCTGTCTCCGTCTCTCCTTCTCCTTTTCCCTCACTCTCTTTATCTCCTTCTCACTCTCTCTCTCCTGCTCCCTTTCCCTCTCTCCAGCTCCCTCTCTCTCTCCTGCTCCCTCTCTCTCTCTCCTGCTCCCTCTCTCTCTCCTGCTCCCTCTCTCTCTCTCCTGCTCCCTCTCTCTCTCTCCTGCTCCCACCCCTCCCCTCCCCTCTCCTCCCCTCTCCTCTTGGCTTGTTTTGTCTTCTCCTTTCTCCCTCCTTTTATTTTCTTATCTCCCCTTCACTTCTCTTCTTCCCTCTTATATACCCTTCCCATCTCCATCTCCCAAGGAAACTGCAAAGTCTGTCAGCATCTCATCTACTCCCACTGGCCGCCACGCATACACTTACTGCACCTCGTCCTCCCCTTCTTCTACCTCTTCCCTCCTCTCCCTTTCCCTTCCCCTTTCCACAGAACTATAACCCCCCCCCCTATCTATCTCTCTATCTCTATCTCTCTCTCGCTCTCTTCACAGGTCCACCCTGTTCGTGTTCTCTACGCAGGTCTTGATCTCCATCTTGTCTGTGTGAGAAATCCTCGCCCTTTGGCACCTTCACTTCCTGTGTGCCCCTTCATTTCGCTTCTTTCATTTCATTCATTTCTTTCATTCATTTTGAAGAACCATCACCTTGTTTCAAGTCCTTCCTTCCTTTTTTAGGCTTATCGACTCCCATTTCTTTCTTACTTTCTTTCTTCCTTTGTTCCTTTTTAAGCCCGTCATTTCATTCTATCTTCTCCTCATTTGAATCAAATTTAATTGTATACATTTTCTCAACCACAAAGGTTCATCTCTTTCCATCCTTTATGTCAATCCTTCAATCCATATTCATTTACATAAAATTCTGCATCATGTCTTTTCTATCTTTTTAAATCCTTCACTCATTTCCTCCGTCGTTTTTAAAAGCCCATTATGACCTTTCCTTTCAAATCCTTCGTTCATTTCTCAACATCATAACTTCCTTCCACCTTCTATTTCTAACCGCGTCATCTCCACGACTCCTTTCATTTCATCCATGCATTCATTACTTAAGCCCCATCCTTCCGCTTCCTTCATCCACTTCCGTCCTCCCCCTCCCTCTTCTCCACTCATCCACCTTTCCCTTCCTTGCCCCTTCCCCCCCACCTTGCTACGCTCCCTCCTCTCACTCCGTAGCACCTTCCGTCCCCGGCCCCCCTGCCCCTCGCCCCCCCTCTCTCTCTCCCCCGAGCAACACAACCAGACCCGACAGCTCAGTGGGTACGTGCATCTCAACACGCTCTTGTAGTCCCCCTAGTGCCAACTCCGCCTCACTACAAACTCACTGGGATGCCAATCCTCGCCACTGCTACCTCACCAAGATGCCCACTATCATGCTCATGGCAGCCTCCCAAGGTGCCCATCAAGATGCCCACCACCACCAAGGTGCCCACTGACTTCAAGAAAGCCCACCAATAAAATGCCCACTGTCCCTTTGTCACCTCACGATGCTCACTATAGTTATGCCAGCCCACCGAAATGCCTATTCTCCTTACGGCCATGTCACAAGGATACCCACCCTTCTCACAGGCACCTCACAAAGATGTCCGCTATCCTCATGCCTACGCCCAAGATACCCATCCTCCTCACTAAGATCTCATAAAGATGCCCACCCTCCTTACTGCCAACCCACTACTTCTACCTCACTGCCAGCCCACCAAGCTGTCCAGTGTAAACCCACCTACTTTCGTTCCCGTGCCCAGCTCTGCCCCAACCAAGACGCCGAGCCACCACCACGCTCACCTTGCCGCATGCCCAAAACCTTCTTTATCCCCGATACCAACTGCTTCCTCTCTCTTCCATCCCGCCCACGACGCCCCAACCGCGCCCACCGATGCCCGATGGCTTCAATATTCATCCATCACTACTGCCTGTTTTCCTCCTCTTACTCCTTCTTCTTCTTCTTCTATTACTACTACCTCTTCTCCTTCCTTTTCCTTTTTTATCTCCTCTCCTCTCCTCTCCTCTCCTCTCCTCTCCTCTCCTCTCCTCTCCTCTCCTCTCCTTTCTTCCTCTCCTCCCCTGCCTCCCCTCCCGCTCCCCCTCACTACTGCTCCTACTCCTATCTTCCTCGCTTCCTCTCCCCTCCTAACTGCTCCCCGCTCCTTCCATACCCCCCCCCCCAAATCCATCCCACTAAACCCTCCCCCACCGCCCCCGGCTCTCACATACCCACCGCCCACGCCCCGCTCCTAAGCTACCCACAACGACGAAGCCCACTACGCCCATCTATAAAAATGGCTACCGAAGGAATATATTTATTTATCTATTTTATTGCTTCCTTTATCTATTTTCTTCTCCCTCTGCATGTCAAAAATACATATTCATGAGGCGAGTATTTATGCTAGGAAAAAAGGAGGGAGAGAGAAAGGGAAGGGAGGAAGAGAGTGAGGAGAGGGAGAGGAAGAAGGAAAGGCTGAGGATGAGAGAAAGACTGAAAGATAGAGAGAGAGAGAGATTGAACGGGATGGAGAGAGCAAGACTGAAAGAGATAAATAAAAAGATCGAAACAGAGAGATGAGCAGAGGAGAGAGAGGAAGGAAGGAGAAAGCACAACTTGGTAAGAAGGACGACGCTGAGGAAGAGAAAGGGTGGGGGGCGTAGGGAAATTATGAGGGAGGGAGACAAAGCAGACGAGAAGACGATGAGAGGTAAGGGGACGAGACATAAAAAGAGAGAAAAAGTGCCGTAAGAGTGAGTGAGGGTCAGGCGGAAGAGCGAGAGAGAGTTCAGGGCGAGTGTGACGCGGGGACGAACGTGAGGCTCTACCTGTCGCTCAAGCTCTGCAATTGATGTGCTCTTGCAGCAGTATGTTGCAGGATTCTTTGCATGATACTTCCTTTCTTTCATTAGCCAAGTTCGCAGTTTAATTTCCTCTTGGCGAAATGCGGAACAAATTTTCAAACCATGGTAAGGAATCGCAATTGACCAACGTGGTTCTCGAGATTTGCAAGGGAGTGGGGTTTGCTAAACTGCTATGATAGCCTGACCTAATTGCATTAAGCAGACTATATGCTTAGCAAAATATTGACAACATTGACAGAAACGCATGTTCCACCGCTTAACGCAACGATATGCACTTATACTCTCATAAAAGAATAAATTAGTGCAATCTATTTCAGACACTTGGATTGCATAATATTACCTAATTTACATATTAAAAAAAACAAAATAACATACGCAGTGCATCAACAACCTGCTAATTCAAGCCCGGGAAGTGCCTCTCTCTTTCAGTAGATACTAGTTCTTCGCAGTAAGTCTTGTCCAACAATCATGTCTTTATCGAAGTACTTATCTTGGAAATGCTACTAAAAAAAGGGGGGGCGTGGGGGGGTGGGAGGAAACATTCAACGCACGTAAATCATGACGCAAACCTCTTGTCGGACCTCTATCAGCCACCACTCCAACACTCGGGGTTGCATAAGACGCCCACCATTAAGAACGGCGACTTTAAAATCAGATCGTTCCAACTGAAGGAAATTCACGGCCATCGATATCACGGATCTCAACATGACACAGATTATCCTCCTTATCAATTCCCGGTTCAGTTCATTCACTGCAAAGGCATTCCGACCGGTGGACAGACCAATTTAATTATCATAATCACCGTTCGAAATATAAAATAAGTATGATACGCACATCAGAGTCTTACATAGTTTTGAGGTAGGATAAACACCTACAATATTTCAATTTGTAATGAATGTCTATATAGTTTTTGTTTAGTAAATATACACATCGGCTAGCTGGCTTATCTAAATTTTCATTTATCTAACTTCTAAATTTCTAAATGAATAAATAAAAACTTCTCTTGGAGGATATACGAAGGAGATTAAGGAAAGTGACGAAGGACTTCTCATTTAGACCTTAATCTTTGATGTCCTTTACTTCAGTCTTATGATAACAGCTAATATTCATTTTCTCTCTCTCTCTCATAAAATAGGGGAAGGGATAACCTATACACATAAACACATAATACAAAATAGGTTCAACGGGGTGAGAGGAGCGAGCACAAACCACCATATTAGGGGTTAAAAGACAGGTTCATTAAAAAAAAAAAATCATTAAAAAGTGCCACAATGGGCGACAATCCTTTCTGTCGCACCCTTTTCTTTAATCGTTCCCCCCTCCTCTACCCCCGCATGGATTTGTTTTTACAGCTGAGTGAATCTATACCTCATCTACAAATTACTGTTATTCGAAACAATAAAGACGGGATACATACTTGGGTAACAAACATAAGGCTCACCAGATGAATGAGAGTAACTTATAATTCCCATTCTCGCATCTTGTGGCACACCTTAGTACTGCTCATGTGCATGTAATCACTTGTCTCAATAAACTCGTCAAAGTAAAAAAAATGTCACCCAGTTTGGGAACCACTGGTCCATGACGTCAAGCGCTGTGACATCCATGGGAGAGTTACCATGTGAAGTCCGCGTGAAAACCTTATAATTACTCATAACCTATTTCATTCATTCGTTCGTTCATTCATTCATCTATTTATCTATCTATCTATTCATCTTTGTTATTCTTACGAAATGACAATATGACCAAGGTTGGTGGTTATGATATAAAGTTTAATTACCAAGAATAATTGAAAAAATAACGATATATCAATAATATATTACGTGTGTGTGTGTTTGAGCCACGAAAATCCCAAGTGTGAGAAAATCTGTCCCTTAAAAGGTGTATAATCAAAGAACTCAGCGGCAGTAAATATCCGCCAAATTGATGGAAGAGTCAATTAACGGCTGCCTGAAATGATCCATAATCCCGAGATCTTTAAAGGCTCAATTCGACTGATTTGGCGCCTGTCGAGTTAATGCATAGGAGCAGTCCCTGCCGTGGGCTGAAGGGGACTAATGAGTCCTCCGCCCACGATAATGACGCCAGGAGATGCTTTTCCGTTTAATATACAAACAAGCACACTTGCACATATATGTCTGCATTACAAATAAATAAATAAATATATATATATATATACACACATATATATATAAATAATATATATATAATATATAGTTACTGATATATGAACGCCATACTTCCAAGACAGCGAATCGAGCTAAACGAAGCACAATATCCTTGTTTTCCTTGTAGGTCAACCCAAATTGAGGGAGGTCAGCACAATTCAAATGGCTGCCCCCCAAAAAACTCAAATAGCGTGAATCCCGCTGCCCTACGTTACTGCAGTCTACCTTCAATTTGACTGCTTCAACATATATATGTGCTTTTGAACAAATAAGCGAGATCACACTACAGTGTATATATATACATACATATACATATATATATATATATATATATATATATATATATATATATATATAGAGAGAGAGAGAGAGAGAGAGAGAGAGAGAGAGAGAGAGAGATGACTATAAATAGATAAATGTTGATATATACATAATTATATATATACATATACATAAATACATATATTTATATACTGTAGTTTGCGGCATAGATGAGAAACCGGCTTATAAAAGGAACCCCAAATTTAGAATTCAATATGCTGCAACTAAAAAAAAAGAATAAAAATAAAATTTTCCAGATTTCTAGTCTATGGCTGCCAATTGATGGCCAGGTGTGTTTTTGTTTGCTGATCAGTAACCGATAATTTTAGCCGTCTACACGTCAATGGAGGTTCGTTACAAGACTACGGTATTAGAGGGGAAAAATATGTGCCTATAACTACGGTCTGGAGTTGTTTGTCTGTCTCCTGCCGATGGCTTGAAGAATTACCAGTCATTTATCGAATTTCGCTTAACTATCATGATTCGTAGATGTGTGTGTGCGTGTTTGCTGTGCGTGTGTGTTTGCGAACGAGCGCGAATGAGCTTCAATTGAGACGCAATGCTGTGTATGCGTTTATGTATATATGTATATATACACATATACGTGTGTGTGAGCGTGTGTGTGTGTGTTTGTGTGTGTGTTTGTGTTTGTGTTTGTGTTTGTGTGTGTGTGTGTGTGCGTGCGCGCGCATGTTTATTAATGCACATATGTATATATATGTATATATTTGTATACATATATGAATACTAATGAATATATAAATATATTCATGATATATATATGTGTAAATGTATATATATGTATGTATGTGTATATATATATGTATATGTAATTTATTCATATATGTATATATATTTATACATACATAAACAAATTACATATACATGTATGTATGTATTTATATATATATATATATATATATATATATATATATATATATATATATATACATACATGCATATATGTGTATGTATGTGTGTATGTATATATATGTATATTATATATATAATATACATATATATATACATATAAACATGCACATATACATAAACATATATAATCTGCTCCCGTTCATCCGTGTCTACGCGATTTTGTCACGAAATTCTGTTCAATAATTCCAGGGTTAATTGATTTGCAATGTCATGCATGATCGCTAAATAATCACCGTATTTGTGCATCATAATAATGCAAGCTGATAATTCTTCGAGAGTGTGTGTGTGTGTGTTTGCGTATGCGTGTGCGTGTATGTGTATGTATATTTGTATGTACGTGTGTGTGTGTGTGTGTGTGTGTGTGTGTGTGTGTGTGTGTGTGTGTGTGTGTGTGTGTGTGTGTGTGTCTGCGTGTGTGTGTATGTGTGTGTGTTTGTATGAGTATTTATGTATATGTGTTTGTCTGCGCGTTCGTTTACTAGTGCACGTGTGAGAAAGAGTGATCGCGTGAGAGAGTGAGCGAATGCGAGTGCCAGTACATTAGCGAATACGAGTGAGGGATGGCGAGCTAAGGAGTGATTGCGTGAGTTCCTTATAACCGAGCATTATCTCTGACGTCAAAGCCGAAAGCCTTATCTACAGCTCCGATAACTGACAGACTCACAACTGCCTTCAAATCCGTAAACACGTTATTTTGGGAACCTGACAGACATCCAAATCGACGCACGAGGAATAACACCATTTTCACAATATCAGTAATGTAGGCCCAGGTTAATTCTTGTAGCTTAGGATATCACTGTGATGCTGGTTATCAAAATCCGGACTTGTGGATTCAAAGAGAAATTCACTTGGACGAACTATAGGCTACACAAAGACCAGAGATGACATTATTATATTTATAGAATGCATATATCAAAAAAAAAAAAGAAAAAAAAACGCTAATCAGCCAGTCTATAGGCCTAACAAAATTACAGACGATAACAGCATAGCGTTATGATCATAAAAACAAAAACAAAATCTAAGCACAACAGCATGAGGTCCAATAATTATCAAAGGTTTAAATTACAATATCGCTTCCAAACAGCACAGCGTAATAACACAGCGCTTAAAAGTTAGCCCTCCTCCCTCCCCTTCCCCAAAGAAAAAAACAGTAATAATAATAATAACAATAAATATAATAAATCAATAAATAGCCAAATGATCCACAATATCCGCCTTTCCTGTTGTTGTTGTTTTTTTCTTTTACAAATCCACATGACACCGGTGTTATTATTGAACATGGTGTCAGATCCGTCTATGCACGGGTGTCAAGCCGAGATGGAAGGGGAAAGTGAGGGACATGAAGGGGAGAGAGAGAAAAAGGGAGAAAGAGAGAGAGAAGGTTGGGAAGGGTGGTAGGGGAGAGGAAGAGAGAGAGAGAAAGAGGATGAGAAAGGGGAGAGAGGGTGGGGAAGGGGTAAGAGGGAGAAAGAGAAAGAAAGGGAGTTGAAGAGGAGGAGAGAGAGAGAGTGAGGGAGGGGAGGATGAAGACGGTGGCGAGAAAGGGGAAAGGGAAATGGGAGGAGGGAGGGGGGAGGAGAGGCTAAGGAAGAGAACGAAGAAGGGATAGAGGAAGGAAGAGTGAAAGGGGAAAGGGAAGGAGAGAGGGGAGAGAGGAGGAGTTAGGTTGCACTCACCACATTATGCCCTCGTTATCCTCAATTGCTATGTCGACTCACACCGCAACACTCATTCATTACGCTTGAATTCACTCATGAAAATATACACACGCGCGCGCGCGCACATACGTACATACATACACACGAACACACACATGCAATCAACACACCCACACACACAATCAATAAGATGCAAACAAATAAACACACATACACGCACGCAGGCATACACACAAGCACACACACACACACGCACAACGCGTCTCTTTTATGCCTTCACTTCACACTACCTAGCTGCGCCCAGCATCCTCCTCGCCCTCACAGTTTACTCCAAAACGACATACCTCACTTGACACTCAAAAGCAATGGTATACTTATTGGAGTATTTCCTCACTCACCGAAAATTACTTAACCATTGAGTAAGAGCTCGGTCTCTCTCACTATCTATGTGTTCACACGCGTATACGTACAGGTACACACACACATATATTTGTAGTATATATGTATGTATATATGTATACGTGTATATATATAAATACATATATGTATATATATATTCATATCTATATTTTTATATATATAACTATCTATATTCATATATATATATATATATTCATATATATTCATATATATATGTATATATATACATATATATGTATATATATATTTTTACATGTATGTGTTTGAGTGTGTAAGTACATATAAACATTATATATACACATATATAAATTTATATGTGTGTATTTGAGTATGTAAATGCACACAAACATTATATTTTCTACATACACACACAGAAACACACGCGCGCGCGCACACACACATAAACACACACACACACACACACACACACACACACACACACACACACACACACACACACACACACACACACACACACACACACGCACGCACACACACATATATATATTTATATATATATTTATATATATCTATATATATATTTACATACCTTTATATATATATAATACATATTATAAGTACTTATATATACACATATATAGTTCTGTATATACATAAATATATCTACTTATATGTATACATATATATATATATAATTATATATCATATATATATATATATAACATATATATACATTATATATTATACACATATATATAACATATATATATATATATTATATATTATACACTTATATATAACATATATATATATTATATATTATACACTTATATATATATACATATAAACCTACACACACATATATCCCTGTTTTTTTTTTCTATCATCTCTTTCTCTTGGTCTCTCTCTCAAGCCCCCATTCTCTCTCTCTCTCTCTTTGTCTGTAACAGCTGCGTGAACTCACCTGCAACACAAGGGGAAGAAAATGCCTCAAATTATCATAGTTCAGATTCTTGTAAAAAAAAAAAAATATTAAGCTCTACACAGAATTACTTATGAGCACTTGACGAAGATGAGAGGGGGAGGAAGAGGGAGAGGGGAAAATATATATATGTATGTATGTATGTACGTATGTATGTATATATAAATATATAGATAGAGAGAGAGAGGAAAGAAGGATGGAAATGAAGAGAGAGAGGGGAGGGAAATGAAGATAGCGAGAATAATAAGGGGAAGGGGCTGGAGGGTGGGAGGGAGGGAGGGAGGGAGAGAGAGAGAGAGAGAGAGAGAGAGAGGGGGGGGGGGGGGAGGGTATAAACTATACCATGAAATACCAGAAATCTTAACACAATCACATTATGAATACTTCGTGGGAACTGATAAACAAGGTCATAATTGTTTATGATACAAAGAGCTAACTGTACTTTTTCCCGATTATCAAGAATTTAGATAAGTGTGTACATGCATGTGTGTGCACTAATGTACGTGCACGTTATGTAGATCGCTGCGTAATTAATTTGCACGTATTCCAGAACAGCGTCAAAACCCTGCGGGCTCTCCCCGCCACCTTCGGAAACACATTCTTTTATCTCTTTTTAATATCGATATTTTCAGATTTCACACTTCTTGCGAGGTTAGGGGATTTAAATAGTTTCTGGAGAAGTTGTGCACGAGTGGAGTAGAAGTCCCAACATCCATCCCACATTTTGAGCACCAAGCAATGGGGTAAACAGACACCCCTCCCGGCCTCCCTCCCCCTTCCTGCCTAGTTACATGGATGAGAACAAAGTGACTGTTAAATGGGGCAACGTCTGCACTTTGACGTCTAGAATAGTGTCTCCAAATCGCAATGCAGTTTCGCTACCATTTGATAGTTCTATGTAGTCCTATTTAGAAGAAGCACCAAAGAATGGATTTCTTTTTTATTAATTTTTTAAATGCTGTAACATTCTTAGTTAACTGCTTCTTTATACTCCTATTTACTAGGAACCTTACAATATAATACAATATCTATTAAGGTCCAATAAATAATTTCCATTAATTCTGCAACCTTTCTATTATCTGCGTTTACTGGGAGTGAACCCGCTCCTACCCACAAGGACTGCGTCTATAACTGGACAACTTTTTCTTGAATATTCATTTTCGCAAATTCTGTATACAATTACCAAATGTAAAACTCTCTTCAACTTTTATTTCTTTTAAGTTCAATTTCAGGAGTCCGTTGATAGGTATGCAGTGGGTTTCGATAGAACCAATGGTCGAGAGCAAAGGAATCAACAGAATAGCCGAGGAGTCAGAGGGTTCAGTGTAATTTCCTTTCTGAAAACATCCAGACATTTAATGTCACGGCAAGGAAAGAGCTTCTCAACATATATTTCCGAAAATAATGAAACACAAAGACTTCTGTTTGTGACCTTTGCCCTGCATGATGGCAGTCTTGCATTACATAATGTTTATTATGCCTCTGATCTTCTGCATATGTTACTATTCACGTTCCTTTTGAACCATATAAATAATTGCTGACAAATCAAAGAAGAAATTAAAATATACTAAAGTCTAAGCGAGTCCTACATGGGTCTGCTGTAAAAACCACTTTGTCAGCACACGATGGCCTCAACATGACACCGACATAAGAGATAAATCTGATAAAGAATATATTTACGATTCTAATAAAATTATCACAAAACAAGTCGAAATGCCATTGGGCCATAAACATCTCATGTACGATGGGCGAACTATAAATGGCACAAGGTCCACTAAATATAAATGTTTTTTTTGCTACTGAGTTTAAATATAGCCTACTTTTACCAATCTTGCCATTTCTCCTTTTGTAATTGTTTATTATTTGTCTTTTTATATCCTTTTTTTCGCTAGTTCAGACTAATGTCAGTAGATGGGAATCCTTGAGGCGAGTTTAAGCCGGGTATTACACATGAATCGCTGGTAGTTCTATTGATACAGCTTTTAGTATATCAGATAATCCTTGTTATGAAAGGAGTTCGATCATAAATAACCCTTTCCGATAACTAATCCACCTTCATGATACCAGTTTTTCAGCAAAACCGTGTCAATAATCTGTCATCATAATAACACATGTATCTTTATGATGTTGTGTAAACAGCTCATCCGAAAACATTTAAAATATTCTTTATCACAATTACGTCACATGAAGAAGACACGAAAGGCATCTTTCAGAAAAGACATTCCTCGAAGACACTTCTAAGTTCCTGGCCTTAAGTGAAGATGATTCAAAATTCAAGACTGAACTTAGACTGGCTCTTCGGGATTTAGATAGCGAAGAACTCTAAGGCAATGACACGCCCAGTATCAACTGCGAGTCGAATTGAACCAACTAATTCTGTAATCTTTCTCGAAATTCGTCATGTATTTTGAAAGTGTCGAATCTACAGTTAATGAAGGCCTATAAGAATCTTAATATCAATATCAACATGGCTTTACAGTCGAATTACCTTCGATGAGCCATTCTGACTCACTTCACTTAAATGGACAAACATTAGAATATAGAAAGCCACTTCAAGAGACGCATGTGAACAGAGCCAGACAGTACTCATTACAAGCGCTTACTATCTATACAAGAGTTAGGATGGGCTTTGTCAATTACCTATTGAGATGGGGAAAAAAGTCTATCCATGCTTCAAAACTCTACGGTTGCTCACGCCTATAATGAACAAGCAGCTGTCCAGAGAAATGTCCCAAAAACAACATATGAAAAAAAGACCATAAGACCGTACACCAATAGGAAAATCAGGTCTTAAAACTAACAAGGTAAGATATATATATATATGTATATATATGTATATATATATATAAATATATATATATATATGAGGGAAAGGAAAGAGGGTAAGGAAAAGGGTAAGATAAAAAGAAAATAAGAACGGGTAAAAGCACAAGAAGAAAGTAAGAAAAGGTAAGCAGGTACGGTAGGGAGGTAAGAACGGGTAAGAATCGAGAAATGAGACACGATGGCACCCAAAGACACCTGTTATTCGGCGAGCAAGTCCTGTTCACCATAACAAGGGACTCGACATCCTACGCAATTACCGCCATCACACTGCGCACAGCTTGACGCGCAGCCATTTCCGTAGGCCGAGCCTATGCAACACCAGACTCTTGTAGCTTTTCCATGCCACGTGCTGGGGTCGCATCAGGACTGACTGTATCCACGTGCCTTCTGGCCGTGACCCCAGTCACTGGGCTTGGTCATCGGTCGGGGAATTATGAGAGCGCCAGCCTAATTTTTGACGGAGAGGGAGGGAAGGGGGTGGGGAGAGGGAGGTAGAGGGGAGGGAGGTACGGAGGAAGGGAGGGGGAGAGGGAGAGAGGAAAAGTGAGAAAAAAAGAGAAAGAGGCGGGAGGGAGACAGGATTTAAAGAGGAAGATTGACTCCATAAAATAACCTACTTGATATTCAAAGCGGTCATATAAAGATGTCTGACAAAGGCATACCGAAAATCAAAATTATACGTCCACGTAAATGAATTTCTCAAATTTTACTTCTACAACTATCACATTAAGACAAGCTTTAGTTTGTGTATTTCATTTTTGCAATCTTCACGCCTGATCAAAACCATCACTTCTGTACTACTTTTGTTCACACTAAGTATCCTAACGCTTACTATCCTCGCGTGACTTCTTGATATTTGCTGACCACACATGACCTCTTACTGTTTGCAACATTCGTGTAATCTCTTAGCTCCTGCGGAATTCGTGTGACCTCTTAGCTCTGAATATTGATTTCAATACCTGCAAGTGGTTACACTGTTTATTGGTGGGTGCGTAAATACATTCCCGAGGTCCTATGTTTCCCGGTATTTGGTCTAAATCAGAACCAATTACGAGCATATCAATTTATCATAAATAACTGTTAATTACAAGAATCATCTGCCCACAAGAGAATGAAGTTATCCGTTAGCATTATATTTAATTGTACGTGTAAAGCTGAATTAATCTCCCCCCCCCCCATCACCTCCTCACCACCCTCAATATTCCCGCACTCTCATTAATTTTAATCTATCCCCATCCTGATTACTAATGAGCTTTGGGAATATGCTCCTCATACCCTGACCTAACCTAACTTAACCTACCCTAACCAAGTCTAATCTAGCCAAGCTTTACTTAGTCAAACTAACCTAGCTTGATGTAGTCTGGTCTAGCATAGTTTAGTCTTACTTAGTCTTGCCTAGCTTGGCCTAACCTGCCCCAACCCAAGCCTGATTCAACCGAAGACTACCTAACCTTTACGAGTCGGTCAGAAGGCCACCACCAATGCCCAACAAAAAAAAAGGTTACCAATGACCTCTGCCTCTTATTATTCATACACCAAAAAGAATTCTCAATCTTCATATTGATTATTCAAAATAGAAAAATTAACACAAGACATGTTACATGTGCCTAAGTACATACATATATGAATGAATGCATATATCTTATCACGTGGCTACATAGGCATACACACACACACGCATACACATATACATGTTTGTTTATATATTTATATACATATATATACATATATGCACATGTCTGTATGTATATATATACATATATATACAAACATATGTATGTATATATATATATATATATATGTATGTATGTATATGTGTGTATGTATATATATATATATATATATATATGTTTATATATATATATAAATACATATATACATATATACATTTTTTATATATAAATACATATATACATATATATACATTTTTTTTGTTTATATATGTATACACACATATATGTGTGTATAAATATATACCATAATTGTGTATGTATCCATATCTATGCATACATATATATATATATATATATATATATATATATATATATATATATATATATGCATACATACATACATATGTTTATATATATATATATATATGTATGTATACATACATATAAACATATATATACATATATATATAATTACATATATACATATGTCTGTATGTACGTATATATACATGTAAATGAATATCTATCTATATATACATATTCTTTATATATGTGTATATATATATGCACAAATACGTATAAATACGTATATACATTTTTATATATATAAAAATACATATAAAAATATATATATGTATATGCATGTATGTATGTATGTTATATGTATGTATATATGTAAGTATTTGTATACATATGTATGTATATATGTAAGTATTTGTATACATATGTATGTATGTATATATGTATATATGTATATATTTATATTTATAGTTATATCTATATATATATATATATATATATATATATATATATATATATATATATATATGCATGTGTATCAATATGTGTACAAAAATATAAACATAATATATATGCATATATATATATAAATAAATAAATATATATATATATATAGATAGATAGATAGATAGATACATACATAAATAAATATACATATCTATATGTATACACATTTATATATTTATATATGTACACACACATAAATATATACATCACTGATACGGCTTTCAGGACACAAACATCTAAATATTTTCTCAGCTGCAATAAGCCTTATATCAATCAGCTTAACTGAAAGATTTACCGATTCCACAGAATCACTGTGCGTGTGTGTGTGGAGGGAGGGGAGGTGCATGTGCGCATGTGCGTGAGTGAGTGAGTGCAACCAGCCAGCCAGCCACCATATTCCGCATTACCACGAATGTTATCGTGCTCTATCCGTGACATACTTGACGTCCTTTCAAAATACACGTGACTTTCACTAACACGTGCAATGTGTCCGTTCTTTAAGACGTGATTTACGACTCTTCTGAAAGGCTTTTGATTAATCTCGTTGAGCCGACAAAGTAATGTTATCAGGTATTGATTTTCTTAATACGCGAGCCACTCACATGTCCTAAAATATATACTTATATTCGTCGTTCATCCACCAGGCCTATCTTTAACAAAATTATTGTTCATCCACATACTATAATAAAAAAGGTATATACACATATATATGTATATAATATATATATAAATATATATATAATATAAATAAATGATTATTCATCCACATGTTCTAAATAAAAATACAAATTATTAATCAACGTAAAAAAAATCAATTGCTCGTCCTTAAGCTCTAGATACGATGATAATTATCATTCATCCACATTATTTAAATTATCATTATTAACATTACAATCATCTTTATCTTTATCACTATTACTATTACAATCATTACAACTTTCATTATTTTTAACATAATTACTATCATCATCATTATCAGTAGTATTACAATTAATGGTATCATTACAATCATTATTATCACTATCATCATTATTATTACAAGTATAATCATTAGCATTACTACAATCATGATCATCATTATAAGTATCATCATTAGCATTACTATTATCATCATGATAATCATTATTCTTCTACAACCATTATCATCATTATTCTTACAATGAACAATATTCACAATATGACACAAGAGAAGGGTGATATCCATGTGTGTGTGTTTGTGCGTGTGCGTGCGCGCGTGTGTTATAATATCACGAGAAACGCCTACCAAATACTTCTGCACAGTAAAATATATAAATAAATTAATGACAAGCAAATTCAAGGCTGAGAATCCACTTCTAAAATAGCATTTCTAAAAATAAGCTCATATTTTGAAAATATATTTAATTGCAGGCGTTGCATAATAATGCAAACGATATTGAGTGCTTAAAAAGCAAGGTCACAGTCACTGAAAGACTACAGGTTAGGCTTCCGAAATCATACTGTAAAATACTGTAAATTATAACAATGATATATCATTAAAATAAAATACAATGTGATAATAAGAATAACAAAGAGGATGAGAAAAATAATAGCAATAATAATATGAATAATAACAATAATAATAATAAAGTAATTAATGTCAATACAAATAACACCAATTATTACAATAGCGATAACAAAAATTATGTGCCTGCGTGTACATGTATGTGAGTGGACAAGTGTTTTTTTTTCTGTGTGCGCCTGTATGTGCGCGTGAATAAGTGTGCAATAAATAAATAAATAAATATAAATACATGTGCGTGTAGATAATCATATATATATAGTTATGTTTTAACACACACACACACGTGTGTGTGTTAAAACATAACTATATATACATTATTTCTATATATGTAACATAAATATATAAATAAAAATCCACACACATATGTATATATATACAAAAGAATTATATAAACATATATATATATATATATATATATATATATATATATATATATATATATATATATATACATATCTATGTGTATATATACATATATGTATATATACATATATATGTATATATATACATATTTATATGTCTATATCTATACATGTCTTTACACAGATATAGATATAGATATATAGATATGTGTGTGTGTGTGTGCGTGTGCATGTGTGCGTGCGTGTGTGTGCGTGTGTGTGTGTGTGTGTGTGCGTGTGTGTGTGTGCGTGTGTGCGTGTGCATGTGTGCGTGCGTGTGTGTGCGTGTGTGTGTGTGTATGCGTATGTATGTGTGTGTGTGTGTGCGTGTGCGTGCGGGTGTGCGTGTATATGTACGTGTGTGTGTGTAAATCGTACTTTCAAAGTATTTTCTTCCAATATTTGAATCAACCATAAATCAAAATTAAGATGTAACATACAAACTACAATTGACAAACACGTACAAGTAAAAAAAAATCAACACGCAAAAAGTATATAGGAGTCGATAATATAGGTTCAGAGTAAATCATCAGTTTCCTACACAGCTGATAAGTGCGCGCAAGTGTGTACAGTCCTCCAGTCTATAATCAACCTAACCTAGTCTAACGAAACTTGACGTAACCTTATTTTATTTTATTTAATCAAATTTAATTGACCTTAACCTTACCAAACAAAGCCAAATCAAACCTTAGCTATCCTAACATAAGTAGGTCAGCCCTTAGCCTAACCTTTCGCTACACAGCACAGCCCTGTTCTGTCCCTGCCCTTCCCTGCTCTACCTCTGCCCACCATCCCTGCCCTGCTCTTCCTGTCATGTCATGGCATGCCCTGTTCTACCTTGCATATCCCTGCCCAGCTAACCCTGCTCTTTCCTGTTATGTCACGCCCTGTCATGTTACGCCCTGCCCTACCTTCCCTATCCCTGCCCAGCTCTTCCCTGTCATGCCATGCCCTATCCTGCCTTGTCCAGCCCTGCCCAGTTCTACCTTACTCGCCCCGCCTATCCCAACCCAACCAAGCCATGCCCTACTTTGCCCTCCCAGCCAAGCCTTGGCCTAAACAGAAACTATCATTAAAATGATAGTGATTAGCTCTTGTGATAATAAATATAAAAATAAAATTGTGTATAATCGTTGACACTAATATTACATAATAGTTATCATTATCATTCTTGTCACTGCCATGATTATCATCGCTGTAATCATTATCATTATTATCATTGCCATGATTATAATCACTTATTATTATTACTGCAATAATTGTCATAACTGCTATCATTATCATTATCGCTGTCATGATTATCATCACTGTTATCATTATCATGTTTCATGGTTATTATTACCATAGTCAAGATTATCATCACTGTTACCATAATCATTACTATCATCACCATGATCATCATCAATGTTATCATTATCATTATCATCACCAATAGAACCATATCAGCATAAGTTCTATTTCATGAAACGGGTTGATTTAACTTTCGATTCGCAGACTATCTTTCCCAACCCTGACCTCATGAAACCAAACTTTAAACTTTCGAACGAACTAGCACCCCTTCCAGCGTATCAAGTTTCTCATGAAAGTTTCCTAAAGTACACTGCACTGAACGCCAAGATGTGAAACTGGTCACTGCATTCCACTTCATAATAACCTCTGAGATCTCCTAACACTTTACTTATATTTAAGTAATTCATCTCAATAAGCATATATAAGCATATGTATGTATGTACATCTATCTATTTCTCTGTCGATCTACCTATAAATGGGTCAATCGATTTATTTCTGTTTATTTCTATATTTATGTTTACGTTTAAGTTTATGTTTATATTCATATTTTCATTTCTCTCTCTCTCTCTCTCTTTCTCTCTTTCTCTTTCTCTCTCTCTATATATATATACATATACATATGTATATAAATGTGTGTGTGTGTGTGTGTGTGTGTGCGTGTGTGTGTGTGTGCGTGTGTGTGTGCGTGCGTGTAAGTGAGAGAGAGAGATAAGCAAAACAAACTGTGCGCACACATGAATTACTAACTGTTTGTCCCTTAGCTTATTGTAAGTATCAAACCATCGAAAGGGAGGACTCGAAATTTAAAAAAACGAAAAAAGAAAAACTAATGACAACAATGTCAGGGTGGCCGTTACGCTATCAAGACCCTGTCTGATCTCTCCTTTCAGGGAACAAAACTCACGTGGCATTCGACCCCAGCCGTTCTACCGCCTCGGACGTGACCAATATGCAAAACAAAATGCCTGAAACTACACCAATGAACGTCAACAACCGAGACAAAGATTCCACGCCTCAAATTGCAAATCTGAGACACG
>NW_028234423.1:21986990-21999490 GCF_977035675.1 Penaeus japonicus | reverse complement strand
TCTCTTCCTCTCCCCCTCTCTCTCTCTCTCTCTCTCCCTCTTTCCCTCCCCCCCCCCTCTCTCTCTCTCTCTTCCTCTCTCCTCCCCCCCCCTCTCTCTCTCTCTCTTCCTCTCTCTTCCCCCCCCCTCTCTCTCTCTAACTCTCTTACTCTCTTACTCTCTTTCCCTCCCTCCTATTCCCTCTCCCTCTCCCTCTCCCTCTCCCTCTCCCTCTCCCTCTCCCTCTCCCTCTCCCTCTCCCTCTCAGTCTCTCTCTCTACATTCTTCTCTCTCTCTCCATTCCTTCCTCTCCCTCCATTCCTCTCTCTCCCTCCATTCCTCTCTCTCCCTCCATTCCTCCCTCTCCCTACCCTCTCTCCCTCACCATCTCCCTCCATTCCTCCCTCTCCCTACCCTCTATCCCTCACCCTCACCCTCTCTCTCCCTCTCTCTCACTCTCCCTCTACCCTCCCTCCCCTCTCCTCCCTTCTTTTCCTTTCCTCTCCTCTCCTACCCTCCCTCCCTCTCTCCCTCCTCCTCTCCCTCTCCTTCTCTCCCCTCCTCTCCTCTCCTCTCTCCGTCTCCGTCCGTCTCCGTCTCCGTCTCTCGTCTCCGTCTCCCGTCCTCTCCTCTCCGTCTCCTCTCCCTCTCCCCTCTCCCTCTCCTCTCCCTCTCCCTCTCCTCTCCCTCTCCCCCCCTCTCCCTCTCCCTCTCCCTCTCCCTCTCCCTCTCCCTCTCCCCCTCCCCCTCCCTCTCCCTTTCCCTCTCCCTCTCCCCCTCCCTCTTTCCCTCTCGCCCTCTCCCTCTCCCTCTCCCTCCCGAATGTCGCGCGGCCCTCGAGCAAAGCCAGCGGACGTGCAGGAAACTCGGCCCCTCAGCCCGGCAGACCTTGCGATGCCTCTGACCATAAACTGAACCAGAAAATCGAGTTCCAGCCACCTGGGAACAGCAGGCTGAGTCGGACAAGCTTATAATATTTCGACGTATGGTACCGGTACTGTTGGTATGAAAGCTGAAACTACTACGGAGGCAGCAAATGATTGTAGGTTATATCATCAGTGTAGGAAGCAGGAACCACAGCTGTAAAGAATTTAACGTCGGGAAAGTAGTCTAGTGTCTAGTCGATGTAAGTGGAATTTTAGTCGTTCAAAAATGTAGCTATAAAAAAAAATGACAGTGGAGCTTTCGTCATTCACAGACGTTCATTGAATCGATAAAAAAATCAATGGCGTGAATTGTACAAATTCAACAGGTTATTAATCCCATTCATAATCCATGTACTCAAAAATACCGATATGCAAAACCCTTCAATTCAAACCGCATAGAAATACACTGCGAACAAGTTAGTATAATAAGCTTGTATGTCGATACATTGCTGAATACAGATTATTTTCGCTCTTGAAGGGATCACGATGTTAGAAGAAAAATGCGTGCAGAGAGCATTGATTGGCTAATATCTCTTTGAATAGCAGTGCTACACGCCCGGCAATAAGGCAATAAAAATGCCAAATCATCTATTAATTCTCGCTGAGCTTTCGCCAACACTCGTATACTAAGCCAATTTCTAAACATTGTCAGACAGTTACAAATCCTCCATCATTTTTCTTAGAGCCCAAGAAAAAGCAGCTGCACCATCACATCTGCACGATACATGTATGAGCATGTATAGATGTGTGTGTATTTATATTCATATATGAGTGCGTGTGAATATATATATACATATATATATACATATATATGTATGTAGTTATACATATATATATATATATATATATATATATATATATATATATATATATATATATATGCATTTATACATGTGTGTGTGTATATATTCATATATGAGTGCGTGTGAATATATATATATACATATATATACATATATATGTATGTAATTATACATATATATACATATATATATATATATATATATGCATTTATACATGTGTGTTATATATTCATATATGAGTGCGTGTGAATATATATATATATATATATATATATATATATATATATATATATATATATATATATATATATATATATATATGTATATATGTATATATATATATATACATATATACATATATACATATATACATATATATATATATATATATATATATATATATATGCATCTATACATGTGTGCGTGTGTGTGTGTGCGTGTGTGTGTGTGTGTGTGTGTGTGTGTGTGTGTGTGTGTGTGTGTGTGTGTGTGTGTGTGTGTGTGTGTGTGTGTGTGTGTGTGAATGCGTGTGTGCTCAAACATATGTGCATGTATGTATGTGATGTATATGTGTATATAAATAAATAAATATATACATATATAAATATATATATATATATATATATATATATTCACATTGGTATTTACATTAATATATAGGATATACATGATTATATATGTACACGCGCCCGTGTGTGTGTGTGTGTGTGTGTGTGTGTGTGTGTGTGTGTGTGTGTGTGTGTGTGTGTGTGTGTGTGTGTGTGTGTGTGTGTGTGTGTGTGTGTGTGTGTGTGTGTGTGTGTGTGTGTGTGTGTGTGTGTGTGTGTGTGTGCGCGTGCGCGTGCGCGTGAATGTATGTATATATGTATATATGTATGTATGTATATATAAATATATATATATATATATATATATATATATAATTCATTCATTTTTTCATTTATTTATCCATTTATAAGTGTGCACACACACACACACACACATATATACACATATATGTATATATATATATATATATATATATATATATATATATATATATATATATATATATGTGTATATGTAAGTATATATATATATTTATACATATATATATTCATTATATGTATGTATATATATACATATATATATATATATATATATATATATATATATATATATATATATATATATATATATATAACTACTGATACAGGAAGCCCTATGACATTTCACGGACAGTGTTACTCTTCCACGCCCTAGGAATGACACGTACATGACTGACTCCCTTTTCCAGCGAGCGTTGCCACCGAAACCTGGAATGTCTGGCTTCTTATCTGCCAACTCTCCCGGAATCGCCAAGAATGTACACTTGAATCACACAGCACTAACTCCACGCCCTTGGTAAAGGACGAACTCGAGACACAAAGACGATGAACGAAGTAAACAATGATAGGAAGTCAAAACAAGAAGGAAAAAAAAGGGTTTGATAAGGTGGAATCGAAACGCCAAGAGAAGAGGAAAGAAAGCAAGCTTCGTTCGTGCGTATGGGGTTATCTCGACTTTTTTTATTTTTGTAGGGGGGCGGGCGGGATAAGAAGGGATGGAGGGACAGGCGATTGGGGGTGGGGGAGGGATAGGACTTTCTCCGGGATAGTCAAAGAATAGGACACTTGCTCCCTCAGGCAATTCGCAGACAAGCTCGCCCAGGGGAAAGTGACACTGTCCTGTCCTGATGAAGTGTTCTTTGGTGGTGATAAAGGCTGTTTCATAGGCATGAAAAAAGTGCACATAAGTTATCACAATTATCAGCATCATTTCCGGAAATATTATCTGGATGTTATTTTATCTGATACTTCGTCAGCGAGTACTGCGATGTTACAACTTGCGTGTAAGAGTGTGTTTGTGCTTGCCTGTGTACCTGCGTGTCTGTTTGTCCCTTGTTTGCTTGCCTACTTTCGTTGCCTTCCTTTCTTCTCTCTTCCCTTTCTCCTTCTTTCCATCTTTCGTTCATTCGTTCTTACGTTCGCTAGGTGATTGGTTAGTTTGTTAGCACTGCTAGACACGTGTTATCATGGCGTAAAACATACCTCATGCATATTGCTAGGATCATTAAAATAAAACATATTTATATCTATCTAGCGACTTTTTCTTGGATCTTAAGCGTACAACTTATCTAAGAATTTATTAATCAACGTGGATACCGAGGCGATATACCACATTTTAAAAGAGAGATGCCATAATCCTCCCTAAGAAAACGTGAGTAAATAAAATAATGAATGAATAAAAAAAGAATACATATGTATATATATGTATAACTACATATATAAATTTATACATATATATCATTATATATATATATATATATATATATATATATATATATATTACATATATGAACATATAAGTTATGGGTGATAACTACTAAAATCAGCAATGCCAATAATCAAACACACTTAATACTTGCAATCAAAACAGTTAGATCCACCCGAGTCCCATTAGACAAGCACATTTTTGTCCCTTTCCCCGTAGGGCTTGCGAAGGTCACCAAATACAATGGTTTTACGTGTCACGAACTTTTGATGTGTACCGATACCAGGCCAGGGGGTTTCGTCACCAAATGGCGAAACCGTGTCCCTGTCCCTCTCGCTTTCTCTTTGTTTAATATGGTCTGATGAAAAATAAATACATCTACCCTTTCAGAGACGACACTGCTTCATCGCCGGCGTGTGGCCAAGACCCCGCAAGATCAAGAATTGCAACGGTAAGGAATTCATTAAGAGTTTCTCGCGGAAATATCCGTTTGCTATGACAACCACTCGAGGTAAGGCTGTAAATAAAAAACATCATAACTGAAAATGCCGCTTCATTCGCTACTTCGTGTTCCTAGTATCGTTTGCATAATTTTACCACATCGGACTTTATCATGAGTTTGCTAATTATATATTAATTTGAACAAAAAAAGTGAGCCTAAAAAAACAAAATTTCGCATCCTCGCTGTAAGATTGGTATCTCGACATTTATGACACTAAGGCAGGTGTGCTCATCATTCAGCATCTACTCTGTGTGATGATGCTGTCTATTCGATCTGAGTGCATCGCAGAACTCGGCGATCAAACCCAGCGTGGCACCGAAGCGCCTGCGGGAGGAACGCTCTTGGTGTAGGTTAGTTCCTCCTCTCCTCATTGTGTGCTATTGTCCGCCCGTGCATGATTTTGGTAGCCATATATGTATATATGTGTATATATATATATATATATGTATATATATATATATACATATGTGTGTGTGTGTGTGTGTGTGTGTGTGTGTGTGTGTGTACATATACACATATATACACATATATATATACATAATATATGTATATATTATAAATATATATATACATTATATATATATATATATATGTATATATGTATATGTATATGTATGTATATATGTATATATGTACACATATATATATGTATATGTATGTATATATATATATATATATGTATATATGTACATAATATATATATATATATATATATATATATATATATATATATATATATATGTATATAGGTGTGTGTATATATATGCATATATATACATATATAAATGATACATGTCTACATATAGATATTAATATATGTATATAATATCTTATTACATACATAAACAATATATATATACATATTATATGCATATATATACATATATACATATATATGGGTGTATATATACATATATGCATATATAAATATGTATATAAACATACATATGTATGCATGTATATAAAATCCTTATATGTGTATATATTATCAGTATATATACACATATGTGTTTATTTCTTTGATTGTTTGTGTGCGTGTATGTGTGTGTTTGCGTGTGTATTTGTGTATGTGTATGTGTGATATACAGAATATTAAAATATCCATTTATCTATTTACAAAATATACATACACACACACACACACACACATATACATAATATATATATATATATGTATATATATGTGTGTGTGTGTGTGTATGTATGTATGCATATACACACATTCATATATATATATAGATATATGCATATACATATAAATATATGTATGTATGCATGTACGTATAAACACACACACAAAAAAGCGTGTGTATATGCGTAAGTCTGTTTTCGTGAGTGTGTCACGTCCGTCCCCGTCCCGTAAGCCGTGGCAGGTGACGTTCCGTGACACAAACAACAGTCCGGCGTCTCGGCGTTTAATCTCCGGCGAAAGTCTGGGACGCGGCAATCTGGCAGCGCTTCTATTATTAGGACTCTCGCGTCCTGCTCTTTCACTTGAGGAGAGCAAGTCATTGCATCCGCATGTCCTTCCCTCGCCTCGTTTTCTATATGGACTCATTTGAGAAGAAGAAGAAGAAGAAAAATAATCAACAAATCATTCTTTCGTCTTCTATATCCCATCTCTTCTTCGTAAATCAAACCACTCGAGTCTTCACAACTGATGAATTCTTTCGCATTCCACACGTATCCACTCAATCCGCACCTTTTGACAAGCGACGGGTCTCCATAATCCACAAGTTAATCACAATGTGCTAGTCTTCACAATCCACGGGTGTTCGTAATTCACATGTCCCCACCACGTACTTTCTGAAAGGAAAGAGCTTGTCGACTACCTCGGTGATAAATGGAGAACCAATAACGCGCTATTTGACCAAATTATAGGAGTAAAAATTGCGGTTCTCATACATGCTGGAGGTTTGCTTGCCTCTTCTCTAAACGCCGAAGATGTGGGGGTTTGCGGCTACTGCTTGACCACGCGTTATGTCACGACGGCCATCAGTCACCGCCCCCCCCCCTCACCCCCACCCACCCACACATAAGGAAGGTTGTCGGGGGGTGAAGCCTTTGGGAGATCGCATATGAGTCACTATTTGCTTGGCATTCGTGTAATTTACTTGGGAATTTCTATATCGTTCAAGTTCATCTCGAAATTTCCTTGATATAGTTCGTGTCCTCCCCCAAGATAGAGGGACTAATATCACTGTTATGGCTGGTTCCTGCGGACTTAAACCACTATGCCTGGAGAGGAGACATCGTAAATATTCCATTAAAGCCAAATTCGTTAGTATCGGCGACGCACAACTTCTGTGTGGAATTTCGGTTATTCATTAACTATTCTCCACCGTCCCAATCATGTCTTCACAATTCACAGCTTTCCGCGATTCAAGAGTATCTCTCAAGCCATCCACGTCTTAAAAATAATCAAGTTTTCACAATTCACAAGCCTTCAACAATCCACATCTCACTATCCACAAGCCTTCGCAATCCACATGGTTCCACAATCCACATCTCTTCACATCAACAAGTGTAACCAGCGTCTCTTGAAAATCGGCGGAGGCTGTTGCTTGAGGAGCTGGTAAGAAGAGTTCTACGGTTTATTATGGAGAAACCTATTTGTACAGATGGAGGGAACAGCAGTTAAACGAGAACGGGTACTTGCGGGGTAATCTTACAGAGCGGCGACGTGCTTGCAAATGCACATCTACAATGCATGATGTAATAAGACAGTGTATGATATATGATAATGTGTTACAATAAGCCTTCACAATGCACAAGTGTTTACAATGCACAAGCCTTCATAATTCACATGACTTCACAACCCACAAGTCCTTCCAATCCACAAGACTTCACATTCCAAAAGTCTTTAAATTCACAAGCCAACAGAATCCATATGTCTTTACAATCCACAAGACTTCAGAATCCACAAGTCTTCACAATCCATATGAATTAACAATCCACATTCATCACAATCCAAAGTTCTTCACAATCCACATGTCTTCACACTCACCGTCTTTACAATCTACAAGCCTTTACAATCCACATGTCTTTACAATCCATATGACCACAATCTGCAATTCTTCACAATCCACAGGCCTTTACAATCCATATGACTACAATCCACAATTTTTCACAATCCATATGTCTTCACAATCCATTACAATCCACAAGTCTTCACGATCCTCAAAGATTTCAGAATTCCCAATCCTTCACAATGCACAAGTCCTTCCTATTGCAAGGACCTGTTCGATGGCCCGACGTGCCACTGAGGACTAGGGACTGTCTCAGTCACACTTCAAGGATGGCCTCTAGGATCTCTCCCTTGCTCCCCGGCACCTGATCCTTCGAACTACAGCTTAAGGACGAAGTCAAAGGGACAGGCATAAAGCTGGAAGTCTTCACTTTAATAAATGGAATTAGAGAATATATATTGTAGCAGTGCTTGGTGGTCTTTGTTTTGATGGAACTTGGAACTTTGTAAGAACTGCAGTCTTTGGTTCAGTGGAACTTGAAACTATATGAAGTTGCAGTCTTTGCTTGGATGGAAGTTGAGACAATAGAGAGCTGCTATCTTACCTTGATGGAACTTGAATAAAAATGAAGCTGCAGTCTTTGCCTTAACGGAACTTGTAACTAAACAACGCTGCAGTCTTCCATTAAAGGGAGAGGGAAACATAAACCAGTTATTAAAACATCAAGTTGAACACATCGATTAAAGTGCATAAAAACTAAACCAAGACGCAAACAAATACTATGAACTATACGGTGCCTTGATCTTAACAACAAGCCTTGTTCATCTAAAATCCACTTCCTTTTCTAGGCAAAGTATGAAACGCCTTTTCTCCGTGTGTATTCAAGTCCCATGTGTATTCGAGTCTCTGCGCTAACTTTCTTGCAGTGATCTTTAATTTTGTTTTCGTTTTTATAAAGTATATTTTTTTCAGTGAACTTTACTTTGATTCTTCTTTACATATACTGTAACAAAATTTAGCGATCCCGCAATAGGAATCGTTACTCACGCAATAATTACCATGATGATTATCTTGCATATATTTCTTTCCTCTCTGAAATCGCGAGTTCTTCAGCGGTCTGCCTAAGCTTGAACTATTGGCACCGCCTGCGCATTCAGATATATGGAAATAAGACTTGTACGTGTTTTACCTTAAGGTTCTCCTCATTTCTATCTATTTACACATACAGTATACATATATGTAAATGTGTGTGTATACATACATACATATATATATATATATATATATATATATATATATATATATATATATATATATATATATATACCCTCTTTTCATTTTCTCTCTTTTGGATTCGATGTATCCCTTTCCGCCTGTCCATAAGCAAGAATAACTCGTTTATCAACGTAATCAGCAAGGCTACTGCAACACCAAGGTCAATTGCCCTAGCAGCTATAAAAAAAACCGTGAGATTGTGTGGACTTCCCAAAGCCTTCTGTTATCGTTACACAGGAAGGCCATTCATTGCGTCTGGTATGGCTGGCATGGAGTGGTGCTTGATTTCAACTTTTATCCTCTAAATTTGTCACTTGTTTTCACTGCGCTGACAGGTATTTCTAAGCCCAGCGGCACAAGAAACAGATACAACAGCTTGTTCAGCCTCATGGGAATTGAACAGTTGGCCGTTTGAAAGAATCTGTTGCTTATAATGTGGACGCATTTCGGTCTTCTTCCCCTCAAAGTTGCGCGGACTAAAAACATAGTCTCATATATATATATATATATATATATATATATATATATATATATATATATATATATATATATATATATATGCATATATATATAATATATATATAATATATATAATATAATATCTATCTATCTATCTATCTATCTATCTATATATATATATATATATATATATATATATATATATATATATATATATGACTGTGTTTATACACACACATAAAGACACACGTATATTCATATCCCAAAAGGAAGATTTCACAAATTAGGTATTTCCTTATCTATATAATGCCCCAACAGCTGTCGCATGGGAGACAAGATAAAGAAAAATCTATCGAATCCTTTTTTTTTGTAAATTTTCCCCTAACTTGTGCTGACCTCTTTCACACGCTATCAGTAACTTGTGTCTACATACCATCTCGAGTGACTAGACACTTCTCACGCACCTTTTCCTATTACGACACTTCCTTGCCACTAATCCATGCCCCTCATTTTCAAAGAGATCGTAATTACATGTCTTATCTCGCGTTTGCATGTTAACTCATTTTCGACATGCGATCACCTCACCATTACACGATGTTTGCCCTTTAAGTACATGTGTAAATTACGCACAGACATCTTTCGGGGTTTTACCATTCATTATCCTTTAGGAGCACATGTCTCACTCCCTGTCCGTATTTGGTCACTTCTCTCGAACGAAAAATCGTGCCCTTCCTGTACCAGAACGTTCTTTCTCCACACAACTCTACACGACCCGCGAGAGATGTAGGGAAAACCCAACGTACTTTGCTACAGGAGACCAAGCAAATTCACCCAAGTACTATGTTGTTGACTAATGCGGGAGAGCTGTGGTGAGTGTGGGCCAGCGTGGGCGTTGAGAGGGAGAAAAAACATGGTGCAAGGACGTGACTGCAACCCCCACGAGATGAACCAGAAATGTGAGTCTGTGAGTTTACGAGGGAATTTTGTTTGTTTGTTTGTTTATTTGGTTTTGTGTGTGTGTGTGTGTGTGTGTGTGTGTGTGTGTGTGTGTGTGTGTGTGTGTGTGTGTGTGTGTGTGTGTGTGTGTGTGTGTGTGTGTGTGTGTGCGAGCGTGTGCGTGCGTTAGACAAAGTATATACACGATACAATTATGTAGTATTAAATACAAATAAAAGGACGTGCAATTCAAACTACATACAAATAAACAGAGACAGACTAATCCATGAATAAATGCGAGAGAGAGAGAGAGAGAGAGAGAGAGAGAGAGAGAGAGAGAGAGAGAGAGAGAGAGAGAGAGAGAGAGAGAGAGAGAGAGAGAGAGAGAGAGAATGAGAGAGTGAGTTAGAGTGTTCTGCCGTTACAACCCACTTAGCAAAACGCTGCACAAACACGAGTGGGGTTACGCTTCCAAACGTGTTCAAACAAGGACCGTGGACTTACAGGAGCGAAGACGCGGGAACAGCACCCGGATGTGACCAATCGCCGTGATGCTACACATTCATGGCACCCACCTGGAACAGAAAGGAAATGCTCTGAGTGCTCGCCGTGCCTTCGACTTCCATCCACGCCGATCCGTGTTCTGCTTCTCTCTCTTGGCCTCTGGCTCGTTTTCACTCGATCTATCACTCTATCTCTATCTGTTTCTAACTAGGTGCATCTGTCAATCTGCCTCTTTCTCTTTCTTCCCTTCTCTTTTTTCCCCTCTCCTCTATCATACATCATATATCATCTCTCCTCTCCCTTCTCTTCTTTCTTCCTTTCCCCCCTCCCCCCTCCTTCTTCCTCCCCTTTCTTCTGTCCCCTCCCTTCCTCAATAAGAGTGAGATTCTTCTCCCTGACTACAACACAGCATGTTCGCTATATATTAGAAGATGTATATGCTTTTTATTCATCTAATATTTACAAAAAAAAAAAAAAAATACAGCAGCAGAATAAAAGAACACCTAAAACACTGTACTTCGACAAAGTAAATCCATCTGCTCGGCATACGAACTACACCACCTAGCAGGCAAACACATATGCACGAAAATAACCCAAAATAAACACAACTATGCATACACATTTAAGTGACATGAAGTGATCAATGTCCCCACGGAACACGCCATTACGCCAGCTCTTTTGCAGCCTTTTAACGATATTTCTCTGATGAATGCATTTCAAACTGATACCAATACTATGGCGTCTTTTCTCATTGCAGCATCGAGAGGGTGGTATTTTTTCTCAATGCAATACCTATGTGTGGTGTTGTTGTTTCTCGAGATGATACCAATACAATACCATTAGGATGGTATTTTTTCCAAGACGATACCAATGCATTTATATCAATTTATTCAGCTGCAAACCAGACACTGTATATAGGTATCACTACAATTCAGAAAATACACTTGACCGATGCACTTTGTCGATAATTGCTGTATCCACTGATCAGTGATTCAAATATTCATATTTATGATGATGGTGATGATAATAATAATGATGATTATGACGATGAAGGTCACGAAGATGACGACGATGAGGAGGAGGAGGAGGATGGACAATAACAACAATAATTGCAATTATCAATATTATCACTATGAAAGTTATTATCAGCAGTATTACCATTACTCATATTATCATTATCATCGTCATCCTCATCATCGTCTTTATAATTCTCATCACAACAATAATAGTAACATAAAACAACAATAGTAATAATAATAATTCGCATCACCATAACAAAAATAATGATAAAAAACAAGACACCAGCAACTGCACCGAGGTCGCCAGGTCACCACTGCAACACTTCCGACGGCCATGATGGCGCCTGTTGCTTATTGACTTGGTAATATTTTTTTCTGGTGTCCTATCCTAGTCAGTCCCTCCAGATCGGACCGTAAACAAAGCCCAGACGAAACTTGTCTTCACAATTCACCCCTAACTGAACTGAAATTTGTGTATGTCAATTAATCAATCAAGGGTGGTGTACTATTAGGGGAAGTGTTCTGAAGGCAAGTAAGTTGTACGCTAAGTAAGTTCTAAAGCCTACACTGCATAATAATAACGCTTGTTTGCATTATATTAACACAGGCACTGTCGATGCAAAGCTCTTGCAAAACAAAACAAAAACAAAAATCTTCGATCCCAAAATTGGAAGCTTTAGTAGGCCTAGACTTAATGTTGTATATATCTTTTCGTTCGCTGTAAACACTTACTTTCAGTTATCGACTGACTAAATTTTGGCTTAGTAATTCATAACAGACAATAGCTCTTGTCAATTATGACATCTTAATATTCAAATAACACAATATATATGCGG
>NW_028234423.1:21974490-21976990 GCF_977035675.1 Penaeus japonicus | reverse complement strand
GGTGGTAGTAGTAGTAGTAGTAGTAGTAGTAGTAGTAGTAGTAGTAGTAGTAGTAGTAGTAGTAGTAGTAGTAGTAGTAGTAGTGGTGGTAGTAGTAGTAGTAGTAGGAGTAGTAGTAATAATAGTAGTAGTAATAGTAGTAGCAGTAGCAGTAGTTGTAGTGGTAGTAGTAGGAGTAGGAGTAATAGTAGGAGTAATAGTAGTAGTAATAGCAGTAGTAATAGCAGTAGAAATAGTAGCAGTAGTTGAAGTAGTAGTAGTAGTAGTAGTAGTAGTAGTAGTAGTAGTAGTAGTAGTAGTAGTAGTAGTAGTAGTAGTAGTAGTAGTAGTAGTAGTAGTAGTAGAAGTAGTAGTAGCAGTAGCAGTAGTAATAAAAACAGTAGTAGTAGTTGATGTTATTGTTGTTTTAGTGTTTTGTCATTTACCATGGACGTCAGCTGATATTGTTTTATAATGCTAATGGTAGCTCTGTGGGGATATAACTCTAAAAGAAGAAGTAAGAGTGAAGTGAAAGCGAAAAATTATACCTCTTGCAGTTTATTTACTCTTGTTAGAAGTAAGAGGCTAAACTTCTCCCTTGCTGCTTAATGCTTGGAGCTACTCTTATTTTGAGTCTTTACTCAATATGCATATATCTGAATTCTGGATGTAATCATTCCTTACAGTTTCATCATTGACATCTCTATTTCCAAACAAGGAAATATTCGGAAACCTCATTACAATTATGTGTAATTTTGCTGGTGGGAAAATTACAGCAATTTCTCTTTAAAATTTATCTTTTCATTTTATGACTGTTCGTTAATTCAATCATATTTTCTCATTCATTTTCTTAATAATGCTTATAATATCTTTTACAGTTATTACTAAATTAATAATGCTAACTGGTTACCATCAGAAAAAAAAAATCCAACTACAAGGACTCTTGAGTGTATAAGAACACAAAGGAAAATTATCTACTTGAGACTAAGATAATACATATACTGAAACAGCAGTTAACTAATTCATATACAAAAGAAAGGCATTATTCATCAATGAAGATAAGATTTAACTGCTGTTCTCTTCCTCTGGCATTACCATAAGCATAGCACATCATACATCGTATGTAAAGTATAAGATTACATATCCATGAAGCCATTGAGTCCTAAGTGCTGTACTAGCAAAAATAACCTTATTGTTTACAACTTTAAGTATATCCCTGATATAGTTACCAGGAGTGTTTAACTATAGCTAAATCTATAATACCCTTTTAATAACACTTTCCCACTTCCACATGTTATAGTATGTACTTTATTTTTATAAAGTACATACTATAACATGTTTTCATGTAACCAAAGGACTCTCATGGACTAGCAGTTTGAAATGCACATAGTTTAGTAACATGCTTCCTCCATCTTATCTTGTGGCATATATAACTCAGCCACCAAAAAGGCTCTGAAATTAGACTACTAGAGATCTTATCTACTGAACTCTAAATCCTTGATAATCTTCACATTTAATGATGTTATCTATATCTTTAATATGCAATGTCATATACTATACATAGACTGGATCTATATATATGATGCATGAATGATTTTTCCATATGGAAAGGAGGTTCCTCCATCAATTATATGGCTGGGCTATGGATGTGTGTATATTCTTATCACTTCCTCTTCGCCTAAAAATAGTTTCTAAAAATAGCTGAGCCACAAAACCTTGCATTATCTATGAATCTTTTCCTTCTTATTTCGAAGGCAGCTGTTTTTAAGATTATTTCTCCATTTTTTCTCGCTCTATTTTCTCTTACATCTGAATATGTTCATGAATCTTAAATGTTTGCTTGGGAGACTAACTTCAGCAGTCAAAATTATGCATCTTCATCTGTATATTCATGTTACACAGACAAACCCTCTGGTCTACCTACTTTCAATAAATCATGTTACAATTTGGTAAATATTTTATCTGATTTATAATATTCTTTACTCATCATACAATACAGAACATTTTTTTGGCATATGGCATATATGTACATGTGTGTGCATATATGTGTGTGTGTGTGTGTGTGTGTGTGTGTGTGTGTGTGTGTGTGTGTGTGTGTGTGTGTGTGTGTGTGTGTGTGTGTGTGTGTGTGTGTGTGTGTGTGTGTGTGTGTGTGTGTGTGTGTGTGTGTGTGTGTGTGTGTGTGCGTGTGCGTGTGTGTGTGCGTGTGCGTGTGTGTGTGCGTGTGCGTGTGCGTGTGCGTGTGCGTGTGCGTGTGCGTGTGCGTGTGCGTGTGCGTGTGCGTGTGCGTGTGCGTGTGCGTGTGCGTGTGCGTGTGCGTGAGTGAAAGAGAGAGAGAGAGTTTGTGTTTGGTATTTGTGTGTGCATATGTATATTTTTCTTCCACTCCTCTCAAATCCCTCCATTCATAAAATCACAAAAACAAAGAAGTTAAGCACACAAAGTCATAAAGCAAATCACACTGAATCTTCACAAGGGCATGCTAATAAGTAGCACAGCACAGACCGACAAAACGAGACCC
>NW_028234423.1:21954490-21959490 GCF_977035675.1 Penaeus japonicus | reverse complement strand
TGTCAATGTATGCAAGTAGCACTACGTATCGTTTACATCATGTAATTATTAGGAAGATTTCTTCTGCATAATGTCATCAGGAGTATCTATGTAATTATTATTAAGTATTACTTGGTTATGTTAATTGTACTATGGCTATGTAATAGTGTAAAATAAGAGTTATCATAAGAAAAACGAAATAATCGTAATCTGCTGAGGTTACTCATTGCGGTAGAACAGAAACCGTGATGTCATGAGATGTGAAAATCGAATACCAGTGGCGGAATGTATTGAAGCCGATAGTTAACTAATGAAACGAGATATCACGAATTATTTAGTGATGGGTGAGATATTTTGGGGTATTAATTAATAAAGTCACAAAAAGTAGAGAATAGAACCAAAGTGGAAAAATGGTGACGTCTCATGAATGACGTCACCGAAAGCTGTGGTCGAGTGAGGGGCGACCGCACAAAGACCTGGTTACGGCCGGAGCCAGGTGACGTGAGGCGAGCCGAGGGGAACGCGAGCAGGAGATTCTGTCTATCGTACCTTAGAGGTGAGAGTAGCGTACTTCGTTTAGTGACAGTGAAAGGTATTTCAACAGGGTTGGTGATTCAATTAATATAGATAGAGAGGTAATGATGATATTTGGCCTAAAGAATAAATTGATATAATAGGGAGACTTATACTCGTAAATCTTGTCTCAGGCGCCATGCCACCTTCGTCGCCTCTTGTCCCTGGCGCCAACGTCCTCGCCATGAGGGTGATGTCTCCTCATTATGAGTTTACCAAATCAAAAACCCGATATAAGTAAGTGCAGTCATCTCTGTTATGCCAGCAATGGTAAGCCACAAACTATTATGGTAAATCACATTGATGAGATAGTGCTTAAATTACAAATTATAATGTTACTGGTAGTAATTATACGCAACAGATGTATTGTAAATATTTTATACTGACAGTGAACTTTAGATGTAATTTGGTATGTAAAGCTTATGTAATCTTATAGAGTGGTATATCATTATCGGTTTATAAACTTGTAACTATGGTAAATTTGGTAAAAAACTTTCGATGTTATGTCTGGAAAATGGTACTGAGATTGGATGCTCAGGTCATGACAGAAAGAATTAGAGTTATTACCATGAGAGATATATGTAACAAATTATTTTTGTACTTTTTGTTATTCTTAGTAATTTAGTAACTGAATGTGTAGAATAAGGTATGATTGGCCCAGTTTTATCACGTCACATCACCAATTTATTTGTCTGTTGAAGGAGTTTATCCTTCTCTGAAATAAGGCAGCTAATTAACGTCCATACCTTGGCTGTTGGTTTTCTCTTTTTTTAATATCCGTTTCTGGGTGAAGCGATATTAATTAACCCTAAATTGGGATATAAAAGAGATATACCAAAGTAAAGGATCCTCACAGGTTAGGCCGCACTCAGTTTTCCATCCGCAGACTGGTGCAATCCTCCGCCATCAACAGGATGCACAACTTCAACCTTAACAGTTTTCTCCAGCCGACATTCTCCTTGCCTCCCTCCCTTCCGCCGGCCATCCTTCTCACAGACCGCCCGACCCTGTGGCCTGACCTGACCTGCTTTGGTTCCGCTCACCTGCTCGGTCCTTCCTTCATTTCCAATGACCTGCCCTCACCTGCCCTTCTGGTAGTGATTTCAGTCCCCTTGACCCTCGTCTCCCCGTTTTCCTCAGAGCTGAAGTTGAAATTCAGGTGAATTTTCAAACTGGTGTCTCATTTTCTGATAAATATATTTTGTGTATAGTGTTTTTTTTGCACACACACACACACACACACATATATATATAAATATATATATATATATATATATATATATATATATATATATATATATAATTACATACATACATAGATACAATACACACACACAAACTGCTATCCAATCTGCATAATTCGAGAAAGTCACTTGGTTTCATATGCATAAGTTTCCTTTAGTCCACGTGGGCCCTGGTGTGAAGGGCCACGCGGGTGTAGCCGAGGAGTCAGTGTCACGGCCCTTGGAGCTAAAACGGGAGGATCTGCTTTGATTAATGGCAGTGAATTGTAATGAAGCGGGCAGCTCAGAGGCGGATCTGCACGTTACCATTTTCTTTCCCTTTTCCTCGGTATTCGAGATGTATGAAATATTGATTCGATTCTCTCTGCCTGCTTTTTGCGTAATTAGTTCCAATATATGCAAACGAGTTGTCGACATAAAAATCTTGGATTATGCATACTGGGTAGAAATCTGGAGAAAATTTAACTAAAAACTGTGAAACAGCGAGTTACGATGGACAGTGCCCATGGAAGTCATTAACGAGTCTCAAGTCTACGGAGTCAGACCGACTTTCCTGCAACATTCGCAACGTAATCACGGGTTAGCGCAGCTTTGATTCGAATTGTCATCCTGTAAAATGAGCTTCGTTTTCTGGGATAACTGATGATAAGAGGACTCTAACGTATGCAGTTCCATTATGAGGACTTTATCACGTCATTGCATGTTACAAAACGTAAGTATTAGTTGTACTATTTCAAGAGGATGGAGGCGTGACGTGTATATTTACTCTTGGTATTGCTGCGAAACACACTTCCAAAATTTATCTGTATCTTCTTTAAGTACTGCTGTTTATCAAAGTGCAGAGTCAATTACACATTCTTTCAACTGGAAAAGGAAAATAGAGAAACGAGTATATTGTTAATTAATAAAATCATTTAGTAGACAAATTATTTTAAATATCTATCTCTTTAAATTTAACTTTTCGCCAACTCATTCTTAAGAATATATCAAAGTATATACAAAAAATCTTTAAAATACAATTTTCGGTATCTTTATCGTTTATCTTATCAAAAGTGCCAGAGTTTATAAATAGAACTGAAAATCAGATGTGATCAATATAGTTTCTTGCAAAAGAGTACTTCCCGATAATCATCCCTTTTCTCATTTGCTCTTTATTTTTCTCACGCACACGTGTTTATGGAGAGAGGAGATCGAAAAGATGTATAAGATTAAAAAGAAACGGAATCAGATGTATCTTACCATGTGTACATTAACAATACATTACGCATGGTCAGTAAAGACTAAATCCACCTTTCCATTCGTTTTGAAAATCGTAGTAGTAGGCATAGTAGTAAAAAAAAAAAACATTAAGAACCACTAGTCTAGATTAAATTCCCCTACGAGACCAGTGATGTTTCATTCGTATTCAATCCACCGCCAACGCCACAACAAAAACCCCACAATATTATAAATTATTTTTAAAATTATTATATTTTAAATTATATTATTATTATAAATATTAAAATAAATTTTTTTTAAAACACACCCCCCCCCACATATTTTTAAATATCTTTTTTTTTTTTTAAATTTTTATTTTTTTTGTTTTATTTTATATTTTTTAGTTTAATATTTTATTAATGGTGTGTTTTTTGTTTGTGTTTTGTTGTTGGGTTTTGTTTTAAAAAAATTTGTTTTTAATAAAAAAGGGATGTTTTTTAAAATTTTTTTTTTAGGTTTTTGTTTTTTAAAAAAATTTTAATAAATAACACACACAAAAAACACCCCCAAAAAACACACACACAAATATATTATAAAAATTATAAAATATATATTTTAAAATTATAATATATATTTTATATATATATATATGTAAAAATATATAAAAAATATAAAATATATATATTTTATAAATATATATATATTTTATTTTAAAAAATATATATAAAATATATAAATATATATATAAAAAATATAAATATATATAAAATATAAATATATATATATAAAAATTATAAAATTTTATATAAAACATATATATAAAATTTTTAGTATATAAAATATATAAATAAAAACAACACAAAAAAAAAAAAACAAATATATATATATATATATAATATTAAAATATATATATTAAAATTATATATATAAAAAATTATATAAAAAAAAATTTAAACAAAACATTAATATAATTTTAATATATAAAATTTTAAATTAAAATATATATATAAAATTATATTAATAATAATAATATAATATATAATATAGATTATATATATATATTTTAATTATAATATATAAATAAAAAAACATATATAAATATATTATAATTATAATTTTTAATTATATATAATAATAATATATATTTATATATAATAAAAAATATAAAATATAAAATGATAATTTTAATAATATATAAAAATAAATAATAATATATATATATATATTATATATATATATAAAAATTAAAAAAAATATATATATATAAAAATAATAAATATATATAAAAAAAATATTTATTATAAATATAAAAAATATATAAATATATATAAAAATATATTAATATAATATAAAATTTATATATATATATATAAAATATATATATATATATAGTATAAAATATATATAAATATATATATTAAATAAATATAATAATTATATATATAAAAATATTATATAAATATATATTATGTATATATATATAAAGTTATATATAATATTAAATATTTATATATAATATATTATATAAATAAAATATAAAATATAAAATATATATAAAATATATATAAAAATATATAATATATAATATATAATATATATATATATATTTTAATATTATTATAAAATATATATAAAAATTTATATAAAAAAATCAACAAACAAAATATATTATATTTAATATAAATAAAAAAAAAAAAATAAAATATATATATATATATATATATAAATAAAAAAAAAAAAAAAATAAAATTTTATTAAAATAAAAAATATAAAAAATCCCAAAAAAATATATATATATATAATATATATAAATAATATATATATAAAATAAATAAACCAAACAAAATATAAAATATAAATATCTATATATATATATATATATAAATAAAAAAAACCCCAATAATAAATATATACTAAATATATATTTGTAAATTTTAAAAAAATAAAAAAAAAACAAAAAACAACAACATATATATATATATATATATATATATATTTATTATAAAA
>NW_028234423.1:21939490-21941990 GCF_977035675.1 Penaeus japonicus | reverse complement strand
AACATCCAAAACCTAGATGGCACCACTTTATTCTAACACTAGAAGGAGAGAGAGCCTTGAATGGCACTCATCCATGGTCTCTGGCAAGTACTATCTTTATAGAGAGATGGCACATAGCAAGATGCCGACCTTTTGCCTTGAAGTACTGCAGATGAAGAATGTGCAGGCAGAATGAGAAGAGGAAGTTGACTCAAACCAATGCCCAGTGTCTACAACTTATCCTTGTGCCAGTAGGGATGCCTTTTCCTGTGGCACTCACAGTCATAAGCACAGGTTTCCTTCCTCTTCCCTATCTCTTCATGTCTTCATTGTAGATGATTATATGCTTCGTATTCGTTCATAACAGTGCACAAATTAAAAAGATTAAATTTGTTTTTTGTACTCCTATAAAACACTTCTATCACACTGATTTTAAACAAAATAATGAGCTGACACGGATCCTATACTATAATTTTAGTCAACTGCAGCATTGATACACACACACACACACACACACACACACACACACACACACACACACACACACACACACACACACTAGACTGTCATATGACAAATATGTCTCTAAACATACAAACAATGAGTGACTGAAAGAGAGTGGGGAGAGTCAAAGTATGTTGCGTGAAGCTGCCTTGCTCAAAAAGAAAACCCATTTTGGAGACTGGGCAATTGATGAAGCTAGTATAGATTCTGGCTTGACAATCCTTTTAGTGGGTTGTGTTGTCTAGTTTTTATCTCTACTTTGTTTCACTGCCACCTTAGATTAGAGTCACTGCCAGGGGTTATACACATAGAAACAACCTCGGTAACCTGGTATCAGATCAGAATGTCTAAATCACTTCTGCCAAGTGTCATGTCTATGAGGACTGTCTGAAAAAAAAAACTCACTGTCATACTCTAGTGAGAGGATATAGGTAATGTACATGAAGCTAGAATAGATTCTAGTGGTCTAGTGGTCTAGTTCTGTTCTCTCTTGTCGCCATCTCTGGGAATGTAGGTCGAGTCATGGCCTTTTACTTTTTAATATAAAGTATATTGCCGTATTATTCCATCATGCATATGTAATTAGGATAGGACCATATTATTTAAAGATGAAATTGAATTCTTTATCATTTCCTAATGAACAGGAGGGAGTGGAAAAGAAAAGGATCAGAGTAAAGGCACAAGGGCTATAGACAAATAAGAAAAAAGAGAAAAAGACAAAGAAATAAAGTAATAAAAGAAAAGAAAATAGAAAGATAAAATATGAGAGATAGAGAGGCTGGTGGAGCATACAAGAGGTGGGGGTGATCATATGGTATTCTCCCACAGCATCCTCTAGTAGCAAAAAAAATCACACCATGTACTGGTATGGTGACACTTTGCGTTCTTAGGTACTGCCTTCACTTATCAGTAAAGTCGTACACGTCCCGCTTACTGTTTGTACCAGTGTTGCCGTGCTGTAATCTTCACTCGTCCTCTCAGTCTTTCCCTCTCGTAGTGGAATTGATGTTATTTTTCCTTTTATAGTTGCAGGACTAACAGGACTGCAGTTTGGATACACTTTTAGAAGTGAGTGAGTGAGATGTGAAAATGGGATGCTAGGTGCCCACTGTTGCACTTTGCTAAGTTAGTTCTTGTATTATGCCTAATAAGTTTTAGATTTTTTTCCCTTATGCTTTTCCAGATTTTTTTTTTATTGATACTGTCAGTGATTTTGGTAAAATGTTTTATTTTTGGAAAGGTATACATTATATTCATTTTTTTTGCCCTTGCATATAATTTCCATTTGTTAGAATATGTATTGATTTTTTTTTAACAAGTCTAAATTATCAAAAGCCAAGGTTTTAACTGAAAGAAAATCTATAAAGAAAAAAGATGATGAAAGTTGAAATTAATAAAAGCATTGCAAAAAAAATTGCAGAGCCACCAGAAAGTTTTTAGGTGCTGTATATTGATACCCTTTATGAAAATAGTTAACATGAAGTTAATTACAACATTTATGATACTGTATCTTAATGCTTAGTCAACATCTTAATCATTACCCTTTGTGTTCCTTCAATTGTTTCATAGACCATAGAAGTGGATAGCAGATTATATTTGTAATGTTAGATGCCTTATATATTTCATATTTAGTATTGGCTTTGTGTTCTGAGCTGACAGTAGAGAAGCACAGGAGTTGAGCTCAAGAAATGGCATTGGTAGTGACAGATGACTACCAGAAAGGAACGGGAGATTATGAGTGTCAGTGTTGACGGTAAGCCTATTTTCAGAGGTTTTTGTGTTGGAGCAGCTGCAATGTCGCAACCAAAAGTCCTCATCACAAGGGCTGACATCCCACAGGCAGCTCTAGACATGCTCAATAAAAAGTAAGTGTGAAATATCCAGAACAGTTTTATAAAGGATTCTAAAGGTAGGCTTCCATTGTTGGATAATTTTAGCTGATATTCATATATTTTCAACTTTGATTTACTTGGATTTTGTGTATATGTGTGTGTGTGTGTGTGTGTGTGTGTGTGTG
>NW_028234423.1:21901990-21906990 GCF_977035675.1 Penaeus japonicus | reverse complement strand
TTGCTTCTTCTGATCATTATCATATTTCTAAGAGTATATAACATGATATAACACGATACGTAAAATAAAATAAAGACATCAGCAATATGATATCTCTTGAGACGAAATATTTCAGCAAAAATGTTAAGAATGTTTTATCTATATACTGTATATCAATTACACACTTATGAAACAACTATGAAACAACTTAGAAACAACTTATGAAACTCCCAACTAATTAAATGATAATAAAGATAAAAAATAGATAAGAATCAAATGATAACTAAATAGAAAAATAATTGAAAAAAAAGAATTTGATAAGAAAAAGATGAATAAATAATAATGGAAAAAATAAACAATAATAAAATAAAAACAAATTCAAAGAATAATGAAAAAAAAATCAAGAATTGAATAATAACAAAATTGAAGAATAATGATAAAAATAAACAAAAAACGAATAATAACTATAATAAAAGAAATAACAAAAGAAATAAAAAAATAAAGAAATAAAAAAATGACCAGCCTCCTTCCCATAGTAGAGGGACGGCAACAGAATGGATATCCGTTCGAATAACAGTCATTAGCGACCTGGTTCAACGGGAGGGGGTACGGGGCTGGGGTGGGGGGGTAAAAGCAGGGCCTGGGTGGAGGGATAGGGTGTGGGAGGGAGGTAGGAAGGAGGGAGAAGGGGTGGAGGGATAGGGTGGGAGACGGAGGTAGGGAGGAGGGAGGAGGGGTGGGGTAAGGAGGGAGGAGAGACGGATGTGGAGGGGGAAGGAGGGTAGGGAAACAGAGGGGAAAGAGGGAGGGGGGGGGGAAGAGGAATGAGGAAGGGGGGAGGGAAAGGGGAATGAAATAGGGGGAGGGGGAAGGGGATTGGGAAGACAGAAGTGGAGCGAGAAAGATAAGAAAGAGGGAGGGAAATGAGAAGAGGTGAGACGAAGGTGGTGGGAGAGAGAGGGAGGGAGGGAGGCAGAGCAAGGGGGAAGAGGGATCAAAGAAAAAGAAATTGAGAGAGAAGGAAGGACCAGCGAGAGAGAAGGAGGGAGAAGTAGAATGAGGTGGGAAGGGGGTGAGGGTGAGAGAAGACGAGGAGAAGGAAGGATGAAGAGGGAGGGAGGGGGGAGGCAAGAGGGAGGGAGGGGGGGCAAGAGGGAGGGAGGGGGGGAGGCAAGAGGGAGGGAGGGGGGGAGGCAAGAGGGAGGGAGGGGGGAGGCAAGAGGGAGGGAGGGGGGGCAAGAGGGAGGGAGGGGGGGCAAGAGGGAGGGAGGGGGGAGGCAAGAGGGAGGGAGGGGGGAGGCAAGAGGGAGGGGGGGGGGGGAAGAGGGAGGGGGGGGAGGCAAGAGGGAGGGGGGGGGGGAGGGAAGAGGGAGGGAGGGGGGAGGCAAGAGGGAGGGGAGCAAGAAGGAGGGGGGAGGGAAGAGGAGGGGGGGGCAAAGAGGAGGGGAGGGGGGGGGCAAGGAGGGAGGCCAGGTGAGGAATAAACCCCCCCAGAAACCCCAGGATATGATTCCCTCCCCATAATGAAGCAGGCGGGGAGGCTGAAGGGAAGGTATCCCCGCCATATATATAATTAGGGATATGACAAGCAGGGTCTCCTGCCACGGAAAATAAATAGAAGGAGACGATTTATAAGATCTATACGGCAGAGAGAGAGAGAGAGAGAGAGAGAGAGAGAGAGAGAGAGAGAGAGAGAGAGAGAGAGAGAGAGAGAGAGAGAGAGAGAGAGAGAGAGAGAGAAAGAGAGAGAGACTATATATATATGTGTATATATATATATATATATATATATATATATATATATATATATATATATATACATATATATTTACATATATAAGATAGAAGAATAAAATGATTAGTGAATCTAAAAAAGAAAAGAAATGGATAGCAGATGGTGTCGAAAAACAACAACAATAATGGCTGGAAAACAGACGAAAAATTGGCTTCATGAATAAATAAATAGATAAATAAATAAACTTATAACAAATAAACAAATAAACCAAATGCCACGCCACTTTGAAATATTACTTTTCCGTTTGTGACTAACAAACAAACAAACAAAGAAATAAATTAACCTACTCATTTTGCGTTGTTCTCTTTTTTTTAACAAACTAATAAATAATTTTCGAATACTATAAATCCTCAACAATAATCATATCAGAAAGGTAATCATTTCATATCTATCGGGCCATTTCAATAGTCTATCAGAGGGAAATAGACAAAATGAAATTGATTATATCAAGGGAATGAAATTTAATACCGAAGGTGAAACAGGCAACGTGAAGGGAAAAATAGACGATCTTAAGGTGGAATAGGGAGTGGTTATTGGAAGTAATTGTTAATTGGTAATTGGTAATTGATAAAGAGACGGTTAAGAAAGCTTTGTAAAGTTAAAAAAAAGGAAAGTAGATGAATAATATGAAGGGGAGACAAGCTTACAAAAAGTAGATCAAGATTTTAAAAAACTAAAGAGATGAAAAAATAACGAAAAGTAGACAGATAATCAAAAGACGTGGATGGAGAATAAGAAAAAAAAGAAGATAATACAAAAATAAAAGTAACTCAAAGGTTAAGAACCGTAGATAAAGCCAAGAAATGTAGATAAAAGTAAATAAGATAAACAAAGGCTAACAGTATGGATTGAAAGTAAAAAAAAAGTAAAGAAAGTGTAAAAAGAATTAGGATAAAGATGAAACATGTAAACAAAGGATCAGAACTATAGATGGCGGTTAAGGAATAAAGATGATGAAAGTGAAGTACAGAAAACGTAATAAAAACGTAGTGAAGAAAACGTAGTCAAAACCCCGGGATCATTAAGTTAGAATATTCTTCACGATTCAGAAGTCCTAGGAACATATCAGAGAAAACACATGAAAGAAAACGTAGTAAAGAACACATAGTAAAGAACACATATAAATGAACACGTAGTAAAGGGAACACAGTATATAATACATATAAATGAACACGTAGTAAAGAACGCATAGTAAAAAACACATAGTAAAGAACACGTATTAAAGAACACATATCAAAGAACACGTAGTAAAGGACACACAGTATAGAATACATATAAATGAACACGTAGTAAAGACCATATAGTGAAGAACACATTATAAAGAACACGTAATAAAGAACACGAAGTAAAGAAAACGTACTTAAGAACACGTAGTAAAAAGAGAAAAAAACGTAGTAAAGAACCGCATTAAAGAAAACGTAGACGATGGTCGCTAATGGCAGACTTATGAAAATAAAACCAGGTCAATGTTATCACGATTTTGCTGAACTTTAAAGACTGCAAATGTTTGAATTTTTAATTAACCTGCTTAATATCAGCAAATACTTATCTTTTTTAATTTATTTTTGGTTACTCTTGACTTATTTGTACATTTATTTATTCATCTCTTTATATATTCATTTACTTATATATCTGATTATGTGTCTATTAATTTATCAATATTTGTATCTTTTTACTTGTATTACAGATGTATTTTAGGTTAACATATAAAACTTCAATAAAAATGCGCGCGTTTGTGTGTGCATGTGTGTGTGTGTGTGCGCACGCGCGCGCGCGCGTGCGTGTGTAAAAAATAATAATGATAATAAGGCACGGGAAACAAATAAAGGAAAAAAAAGGAATTGAAACCCTATTACGTACTTTTGTTGGTTATTATAGATGACAATAAAAGTATCATCATATCATCTTCCTTAGTTCATTCTCTGAAACTAGTAATCTGTAAGATACGTTTTACATCTGAATATATCTAACAGTCCATTCCATGCAATAGCCACGGTCCTAAAATGTTGCAAGCGTTATGACAGGGCACCGTAGAGCCAGAGGGAGGTTAGCTTTTCACAAGAGTAAAGAAGAAACAGATTTATTTATTTATAACACATTTTTATTTCTCGGGCAGTCCTGTTATGTATTTGTTTTTTGTTTTTGTTTTCTTCTCATAGATGCTGTTTTGGCAGAAGTTATTCGCTCTGTCCTTAAAAGGCAAAAAAGCCAAGCCTGTCCGGTTTATTTTCCGATACTTCATCTTCCTCTTCTCTCTCTGTTTCTCCCCCCCCCCCCCTCTCTCTTTCTCTCTCCTCTTCTCTCTCTCCCCTCTCTGTCTCTCTCCTTACAGATCCAGTGTTTTTTAATACTTATCAATCCATTTGTCCTCATATATATATATATATATATTATATATATATATATATATATATATATATATATATATATATATATATAAATATATATATTATATATATATATATATATGTATATATATATATATATATATATATATATATATATATAATATATATGTGTGTGTGTGTAGTAAAAATGTGAGTCTTTTAGGATCAGTGTTTATCATATATGAAGATATATACAAGAAAAAAAAAAATCCCAACGTTCTTGCTATGCCTTCCTCTCGGTGAAAATATGAGAAGTTACTTTTTAGAGATAATTGGGTTATTAACCTCTATACTAACCATTAGGATCCAGAGGATATTTCAAGAAGCGAGACAGTTTAGCCAATCGGTGGTTAAGTCGTTGTTAAAATATTCGACAGGCTTGTTATTCAACCAGAATTTGTTTAACGTTTTAGCAGTCAACAAATCTACCTGCTTTGTAGAAATGTTGGTTGGCAGTGGATTGTGCTCATCACTTTCCAGCGAGTTTGTAGGTCTGGAATACATCACCCGGGAACATCAGGTAAATACATTCTTCGCGTGTCAGAGGCATTAGAAACTCATCACTAAATGATTTGCCAATTGCCAATATTTTGTTATTATTATGTCTATATTCATCACCATTTCCACCGACGTCGTAGGTTAAACCAAAACCTGGAAACGGTATATTCCTCAGCAGACTGACTATAAGAAAACACAAATTTTAGAAAATGTATCATTAAATCATCACAATAATATCAAACGATTCGGAAATCTGATCGTTTCATCATCTCGATAGAAACCTCAACGGCACATCAACCAACACGAAATCATAAACAAAAGACTAAATAAAAAACATGCGA
>NW_028234423.1:21869490-21871990 GCF_977035675.1 Penaeus japonicus | reverse complement strand
ACAACATATTTATATAATTCAAGTGATAAAAACGATTTCTTACTATTACGTGAAATGGCACGATTATCTAGACTCCCAGAATCCACTGCATAATTACAGCGAAACCGAAGAATGTAATATATCACGGCTGATCACATTATTAATTCATTTCACTAATTTTTAGTATCATTCACTGCAAACTTAGAGGTTCCACAGACAGACAAAAACACGCACATACTGTACACACACACACAAATACACACAGACACACACAACCATACACACATGCATACAAATACACACACAGAAACACACTCACAAATCTCTCATTCTGAATAAGTATAATTATACTCTTATATCCAGATTATATGATTCTATATATGAAAATAAATAAATGACATTCTAAAAAAATAAAAAATAACGGAATTTACAGTAACATAGCTAGATGCACTTTATCACATTATCTAGCATCCGATTAAGACTTTTGGTATTATTATTAAGCGATTGGGTTATGGTTTATGAAACGAGAGTACACGTCTTCTAGAAGTTCGGTAATTTCTAACTTTTTATATATATATATATATATTTTTTTTAACATGAAGATTGGAGAAAAAAATGATGATATTGAGATGAATGTTTATGTCATGATTTGATCACTTTGTGTAACTGGTACTCGACAGTCAACCAGTCCATTGTAGGAATGTGAATGTGTGTGTGTGTGTGTGAGTGTGAATTTTCATATGAATGTGATTTTCTTTATAAAGATGGAAAAAATCACCGCTTTCTGATATGTGCAGATAGCTATCCGACAGAGACGAACAGATAGATAGATAGATAGAGAGAGAGAGAGAGAGAGAGAGAGAGAGAGTCAGAACGAGAGAGAGAGATAGAGAGAAATCAAGAGAGAAAGGCCTGTCCTCCCAATGTAACCGATGAGCAATTTAAAAAAGGCGGCATCTTTTTTAAACAACCAGTAGGCAGAACAAGTTGGGCGGTGGCACAATGTCTCTCTTTAGAATAAGTTTAAGTAGGCGGTGGGCCTTAAACAGGTTGAATACTCTTACTTTGTATTTGTCGTTTCGAGTTAATGTGTGTGTGCTTGTGTGTGCGTGTCTTGTGCTTATGTGTGTGTGTGTGTGTGTTTACCAGTGTATTTACTAGTACATATGCGTATCGAGGTGAGATCTTTCCACTCCTTTTTTCAAAACATTCTTCGTACCGTGATTATATAATTACACTTAACAGTACGTGTATATCACCAACTATCAAGTAATCGACGCAGGTAATAGAAGAAGAAAAACAAATTGGCAAAAAAGTACGATGAAAAAAAAAAAACACTCAAAAGAGAAATTACACACAAGTGAATACACAGACACAAATAAACACATACACACCAACAAAAACCAACACACACTAACACACACACACACAAACTCACAAACACGCACACTACACACACTAACACACAAAACAACCACACACCTAAACACCCCACACACACCCAAACACACAAACACACAAAACACCCACACACTACACAGTAAGCTGAATTTGGCAAGAAGGGCGATCGACTCCTAATGTTTTCTTTAGATTTTTTCCTTATGAACCGAGATAAAAATGGTCATTAATGGTCCCGAGGGATAGGAGGGGAAGGGGGGGAGGGGGGTAGAGGCTGATTGGAAGGAAGGTAGTGGTATAAATATGATGTAGTGGGTGGTAGTGGTGGAAGTGTGGTGTGGCGGGTGGTAGTGATGTGAATGAGGTGTGGTGGCGGCGATGGTGTAAGGTACACAATGAGTGGTAGTGCCCAGAGTATGGTGTACCGAGTGGTAGTAGTGGAAGGTATACAGTGAGTGGCGATAGTGTAACTATGATGCAGTGACTAACAGTAATGTGGTGTAGTGGCTGACAATAGTAGAAGATACACAATGAGTGGTAGTGATGTAACTATAGTATGGTGAGCAGTGGCGGTGCGAATGCGGTACAGTGGGTAGCACTGGCGATGTGAGTACGGTACAGTGGGTAGCACTGGCGATGTGAGTACGGTACAGTGGGTAGCAGTAGCGATACGAGTACGGTACAGTGGGTAGCAGTGGCAAAGGTGCGAGTACGGTACAGTGGGTAGCAGTATCGGTGTGAGTACGGTACAGTGGGTCGCAGTGGCGGTGCGAGTACGGTACAGTGGTTAGCAGCATAGCATTAGCAAGTGCAGCGACGGGCAGAGAGAAACCCGGGAAGCGTGCAAGGCGGCCGCACAAATTGCATTCACAGGCGGGTGGGCATGTAGGTTGCAACCGAGCTGAAGCCGAGCTGAAGGCTTTATCGCCCTTCGCATTTCACTCAAGCACCCGAGCGCGCACGGGGCGAACGTATGACTCCACCCACAGGGAAAGAGCTGGAAATAAACATCAGCTGAATCAATCATAAACATGATCGTGCAACCGTGCACCTTGCATCAAGAACAGATTGCAAGAGTGCTGATAAGCGACTTTGTGTGTGTGTGTGTGTGTGTGTGTGCGTG
>NW_028234423.1:21859490-21864490 GCF_977035675.1 Penaeus japonicus | reverse complement strand
CGGGTACGAATTTATATGAAAATGTTCTCTCGGATTTGTTTACGTGTAATATGATATACACTTTAGAAAGAACAGTGAGTAAAGGTTATACGCCATTAAAAGCATAGTAAAAGGTTACGATCTGCCAAAATTGCAGAAAAGAATGCGTAGTTATGCATCATAGACCTATTTTCGTTTTCATCGTACGAAAAAAAACGGATTTCCAGCGTCATTTTCAACACAACGTCTATCACGCCTCCATAGAGTATTACGCGTCGCCTCCTCCACGCCGTTCTTTCAATTGCAATGATTAGTTGCGATGCGCGTCGGCCGTGCAAAACCTCGGCGGAAAGATCGATGTGTTTGAAGTTTAAAGAGATGGATGATTATGGCGGAGAAGAGATGGATGTATATGGATAATTATGGATAAGAAGAGATGGATGTATATGGATGATTATGGATAAGAAGAGATGGATGTATATGGATGATTATGGATAAGAAGAGATGGATGTATATGGATGATTATGGATAAGAAGAGATGGATGTATATGGATGATTATGGATAAGAAGAGATGGATGTATATGGATGATTATGGATAAGAAGAGATGGATGTATATGAAGAAAGATGTATATGGATAATTTTGGATAAGAAGAGATGGATGCATATGGATGATTATGGATAAGAAGAGATGGATGTATATGGATAATTATGGATAAGAAGAGATGGATGCATATGGATGATTATGGATAAGAAGAGATAGATGTATATGGATAATTATGGATAAGAAGAGATGGATGCATATGGATGATTATGGATAAGAAGAGATGGATGTATATGGATGATTATGGATAAGAAGAGATGGATGCATATGGATAATTATGGATAAGAAGAGATGGATGTATATGGATAATTATGGATAAGAAGAGATGGATGATTATGGATAAGAAGAGATGGATGTATATGGATGATTATGGATAAGAAGAGATGGATGTATATGGATGATTATAGATAAGAAGAGATAGATGTATATGGATAATTTTGGATAAGAAGAGATGGATGCATATGGATGATTATGGATAAGAAGAGATGGATGTATATGGATAATTATGGATAAGAAGAGATGGATGCATATGGATAATTATGGATAAGAAGAGATGGATGCATATGGATAATTATGGATAAGAAGAGATGGATGCATATGGATGATTATGGATAAGAAGAGATGGATGCATATGGATGATTATGGATAAGAAGAGATGGATGCATATGGATAAGAAGAGATGGATGCATATGGATGATTATGGATAAGAAGAGATGGATGCATATGGATAAGAAGAGATGGATGCATATGGATAATTATGGATAAGAAGAGATGGATGTATATGGATGATTATGGATAAGAAGAGATGGATGTATATGGATAATTATGGATAAGAAGAGATGAATGCATATGGATAAGAGATGGATGCATATGGATAATTATGGATAAGAGATGGATGCATATGAATGATTATGGATAAGAAGAGATGGATGCATATGGATGATTATGGCGAAGAGATGAATGCATATGGATAATTATGGCGAAGAAGAGATAGGTGTATATGGATAATTATGGCCCACCACAGATGGATGTATAGGGATAATTTCCCATATCTGCTTTGACTGATGACTTCCAAGGGATGGGCGAAGAACAATCATAGGAAACAACCGCCTCCTTTGGCCTCCTTCGGTATCACTTTACCCTTCCCGCTGCACTTTAATCACCCGATGCGAGGAGGCATCAGTCAGGATTCCTCACATTGAACTCGGATGGAAAAATCACTGATTAGGTTGAAGATCTGACGTTATTCGGCCAGAAATACACATCGACGGCACAATGGCCAGGCTCCTTCTCACGTGATTATGTTACATGGCGGAGTAATAAGAGAGAAAGGTGGAATATCTTGTTAGAAACAGAGAGAATGCACCTTGGCAGAGAGAGGCAGATTGTATTGATCAAATTGAACGCGCTCATTATCATTCTAGCTTGCAATTTATCACCAACGTGCGCACTTGGACGTTGTCTTTGCCATCTTAATTTGTATTTTATCACTGACCTGTCTACTTGTACCTTCCGACCACGGTAGTTGGTGTTTCTTTCTAGCAGGTCGTGGTTAGAGTGTGTGATACGATTAGAAATTAACATAATTTGTTGCGGTGAAACTTTGAAAGCGAATTCGTTGGTGCTAGAGCGGAGATAAGGACGGTGGCGAGAGTGAACAGATGATGATGATGACGTCACTGAGATATATGAACGACGGTGAGAGGGTAGAAAGGTTATTAATAATGATAGCATTGAAGCTGAACATGGCATTGATCAGATAGATTGATAATGAGGCTAATGATGCATTCTGATGGAAAGATACGATGTATTTATAACACATGTATTTCATGAGAGGCGTTTTATTATTGTCCAGGTTGTGTGTTGATGGTTATTAGACATAAACTGCTCATTCTGGGCCCCTACGTTGCAAACCATATGCATTATTCCATGTTTCCTTGTTGCAATTCAATTCCATCTATGTATGCACGAGACAGAATAATCAGTATATTATATGTTGTCCACTTTTGTATGCACATTCTCTTTATTCGTGACTGTAATACAACTACAGAGTGTCTCTCCAGGTAATATTGCACTGAAAACCGCAAGATAACCTTTTGGTATTAAAGACGAATAACGGAGAAGCATTCACTCACACATTTGGCACGGAAACAAAAGCATAGCGAATTCTAAACATGTGTGTGCTAAGTCGGAAAAAAGTTGTCCGCATTTTCGTCGACAAAAATGATGATATTTTTGCTTCCAGAAGCTTCATCCTCTCAGGCAGCACTGATGCGCGCACGGTTAATTCCTGTCCAGATACAATGAAGGGCTCGACTGCAGCAAGATTTTCCGTGGTTTAAAACCAGGGCAGGGAAAGAAATTCAGCGTGGGGGAAACTCTGTAGCAGCGCACGAGCCATTGGTGTTTTTGCGATATTTCATCCTCAAGGGTACTGTGATGGGAATTTTGGAACTTAGGAAAATAAAAACAAAACAAACGAATAAAAATAAAATGTCTAGGTTAAATCTAGGTATGCTTAGAAGAGTTTATGGAGTGCGCACGTTTGCCTAGGGACGTATAGATATATCAATCTTCATTTCCGAAGCAAATAAACCGAGTGATATTTTCATCAACTTATTATTATTACACGGTCAGAATCGCACACAACCAACAAAGGCAATTCTTCCTCCTCTAAAAGAACTGATGACCGAACGTAACATTATCACGCCGCATTTTCTATCAAGACGATTCCCGAACAATAAAGAGATTTCAAAACAAGTCTCGCCGACGCCCGCCGCTTCGCTTTTGTTCCCCTTGCGCTTCGCTGGCGGCGATTGCGTTATTCAGCGAAACACGACTCGAGAGTTCGTTGTTTTGCCTTTTCTTGTTTGTGTTTTGCATTTAGGTGTTGTTCATATTCATATGAAATATACTGGTGAGGAGGCAGTGAAAGGATATGATGTGTGTCTTGGCAACAGATGGCTGAGACACAGAGAGAGCAGTTGGTGAGGCGTCGCTGTCGCTTCGTTCAGGTCCCGTGCCGTTCACGACACGTTGGGGTGTGAATCTGTGTGTGTGTATGTGTGTGTGTGTATACACACACACACACAAACACACACACACACACACACACACACACAAACACACACACACACACACACATGCACACACACACACATACACATATATATATATATATATATATATATATATATATATATATATATATATATATATATATATAAGAACAAAGTTCACAGCGATTAATGTAGGAGAAAGGTGTGAATGAAACTGAATATCTAAATACGCAAGAGATGTATTTGACGCGTTTCGACGAAAGTCTTTTTCAAAAATACATGAATTTTTGAGAAAGACCTCCGTCGAAACGCGTCAAATACATCTCCTGCGTTGTTTTGATATTCAGTCTCATTCATACCTTTCTTATATATATATATATATATATATATATATATATATATATATATATATATATATATATATATATATATATATATATGTAACCCAGTCACATAGGTTGCACAACCCAGTCCGAATAAGCCAGATCAAACATGTGGATCATAGATTGGACAGAGTCTCGGTCAAGGCTTGGTTGCCAGTGACCGGCACCGTTGACCAAGAGGGCGTCGGCAGAAACGATGCCATTGCAACCCGAAGGAGGAGCAGGAGACGGGGAAGACACCGCCAGACGCAACGGAAAAAGAAAAAAAGTAGAAATGGAGGTGAGTGTCGGAACTTTGGGTGTTGCACCATGACGGGCAAAGGGGGGGGGGGAAGCTGGTTGATATGGTGATGACGGGAAAGGAGTCATCCTGAATGAGAAGTAGAGTGTATTGGAGATGAAGAGAGTCCTTGACAGAGTGATGACTGCGAAGCTGGAAGTTGAAGTAGTGAGGATGAATGCCACCCATGCATATGCCCGGCAAGTGGGGCACGAGGTACTGATATATATATACATATATATATATATATATAGATATATGTGTGTGTGTGTGTGTGTATGTATGTATATGTGTATATGTGTGAACACACTAACAACCACATACACAAAAAACAACCAATACAAACAAGTGTACGTTAGTCTGTGACCATCCAACATTACACCCACACACACCCACACCCACACACACACACAGACATCCCCCCCCCCCAAACCCAAGGCACCCCAAGAGCCCTCCTTAACCCCCGCAGGAACACAAAGGCGCTGCTGAGAGGCGAGCGGCGGCCGAGACCCATGTACTGGGCGGCACCAGGAGGAGGCGGCCGGACCCCTTACGCATGAATGGTGGCGCCGGGCGGAGTATCGCGTTTCTAGGGGAGATGCGAGGGAGCCCGCGGCCATGCGTCACCTGAAACGAGTTATTGTTCTTGGTTCTCGCTGTCAGCCGGGAATCAAGTGAGGACTTCGTCTCCTTCGG
>NW_028234423.1:21851990-21856990 GCF_977035675.1 Penaeus japonicus | reverse complement strand
TCTATCTTTTCTCTCTCTCTCGCGCTCTCTTTCTCCTCCATCTCTCTCATCTTTCTCTCTCATCTCTCTTATATTGTTTTTTTTTTTTATTTATTTTCCCCCTGCCCTTTCTACCTCCAACCATCTTCTCTCTCATTTGTCTTTCTCTCTCTCTCTCTCTCTTTCTTCTCTCTCTCTCTCTCCTCTCATCACTCTCTCCTCTCTTTCTCCTCTCTCATCTCTCTCTCTCTCTCCTCCTCTCTCCTCTTCTCTCTCTCCTCTCTCTCTCTCTCTATCTCTCCCTCTCATCCCTCTCTCCTCTCTCTCTCTCTCTCTTTCTCTCTCTTACTCTCCTATATCTCTCTCTCCTCTCTCTCTCTCTCTCTCTCTCTCTCTCTCTCTCTCTCTCTCTCTCTCTCTCTCTCTCTCTCTCTCTCTCTCTCTCTCTCTCTCTCTCTCTCTCCCTCCCTCCCTCTCTCGCTCTCTCTCCCTGTAAGGTACTGGTACTGATATTATGTGACCCAAGACATTGAATTACGTAGACATACATAATCAATGTCTTGGGTCACATAATATCAGTACCAGTGCCTTACATCTGGTCCGAGCGATGTAAGGCACTGGGACTGATATTATGTGACCCAAGACATTGATTATGTATGTCTACTTAATTCAATGCAATATCCCTGGCAGTGTGTTTTGACCTGACGCTTCCTGTCTCCTGTGTTCGTTTCCGCCTTGGAACACCAACTTCTCTAGACAGCTGTGTTTGTTACCGGAAGGGCCGAGGCGTAGAAAGTGACTGAAGATTGGTACTTAAGGACATGTAAGGATCACAGGCAGACAGATCAGGACAGAGAGGTCAGACAGACAGACAAGAGCGAACAGCTCTGACCTCTGGCCTTCGGCCTGAGTCTGGTGTATTAATAGTCCACAATAAAGACCATGGCACGTGAATGTCTGTCTGCTTATCCACCGGATCACAACCAGGGCATCGAGTGGTTATAACATCTGCTCCCAGTGGTGGGTTACAACTTGTGGCAGCCAGTGGGTTACACTCTCTCTCTCTTTCTCTCTCCCTCTCTCTCTCGTTCTCTCTCTCTCTCTCTCTCTCTCTCTCTCTCTCTCTCTCTCTCTCTCTCTCTCTCTCTCTCTCTCTCTCTCTCTCTCTCTCTCTCTCTCTCTCTCTCTCTCTCTCTCTCTCTCTCTCTCTCCTCTCTCTCTTCGACCTAATCGACTTGAATAACGTTCCTATCCTGTCACAGTTAACACCACGACTGAAACCTCCTAAGATACCGACCATGAAGTTTCTTAATTTCGCTTATTTCTTCTTCTTCCTTCTCTTTCTTTTCTCTCTCTTTATTTTCACTACGCTCTGAAAGAAAAGGAAAGAAAAGCCTATAGCGCTGCCTCGTTCCCCTATCAAGACAGGCAGTGTCAGCTTTATCGTTGAAATCTGATCATCGCTGTCCGATATTCAGCCACTTTTCCGTGCAACTTCATCGTCAGTGCCCAGAGGTAGGCTCGAAAACAGTACCTTATTCACCTGTTGCATGCGAGGGCGGCTTCTTCGTGGCTCGTTTTGTAGGGGAGAGGATGGGCGTGGATTTGGGGGGGGGGGGTGTTTGGGCCTTGCAGTCAGGTTGTTGCAAAACAGGAGGGGGTTTGTGATCTAAGGGGTTTTATTAGATGCGTAGGGGTACATGTTTTTTTTTATTTTTTTTTTTTTTTTTTTGTGGGGGGGGGGGGGGGAAATATGAGAGAGAAGGAGAGTAAAATGTATATCTAGCCTATTAATGTACCTATATGTGTATGTATACATAGCTATGTGTACATGTTGTCGTGTTTATTATGTTTATATATATATATAATATAATATATATATATATATATATATATATATATATAGTAAATATATTTATATATATATATATCAATATATATATATATATATATTATATATATATAGTGTGTGTGTGTGTGTGTGTGTGTGTGTGAGTGTGTGTGTGTGTGTGTGTGTGTGTGTGTGTGTGCGCGTGTGTATGTGTGTGTGTGTCTATATATATATATATAATATATATATATATATATCATCGATATATATAAATATATATATATGCATATATATATATATATGTAGTATATATATACATATATATAAATATATATATATATATATATATAATATAATATATATATATATATATGAATATGTATATATGTTACAATTATATATTCCTATATCTATATCTATATATATTATATATATATTTAATATGTATATATATATAATGATATAAATATAAATTATATATATATATATATGATATATATTTATGTATTTTTATATATACATATTTAAATTATATATATATATATAGTATATATATATAATATATATATATATATAGATATGTTTATATATATACATTATTAGTATGAATATGTATATATGTATATTTATACTGTTATATAGATTTATATAGATATCATTAATATATATATTATAAACTTATATATATTTTTAAGATATATATATAAATCTATATATTTATGTTTATATATTCTTTCATATATGTATATGTATATACATATATTGTATAATATGTATGTGTATGTATATAATATATGTCTTTATATAATAATTATAGATAGTATAAATATATATATATATGTTATTAATATAAAATTAATGTATGTATATATGGTATATATCTATATATATATATATATAAAGATATATATATAAAAAAATAATATATAATCAGTGCTATTTATATATAGATACTATACTATATTTTGTTTATTTATTAATATTACGAAATGTGCTTATAGAGAATGTATATATATACTCAAAAATATTTATATTTATACTTTCTCAATAGTTAATATAGTATTTATATTTAAACGATTTAGAGCATATATATATAAATAAAACTATAAATATATCAAATATTTATTTAGATATATTTTATAATTACTATAACAACGTATGTATATGTATATTCAATTTGTGTGATGTAGTGTTTGTGTTATTCTATATATTAAGATTTTTATATATATTTATATAAATATATTATATTTTATATTTATATAAAATATATAAATATACATATATATATATAAATATATATAGATTTATATATATATTACATATATACCATATATAAATATATAATAATAAGATATATATATATAGTATATATATACTATAGATATATTTTTTTACTATTCTATATATGTTGTATTTTATATACACTCATATATATAAATTATATAGAAATTTATATAAATATATATATATAGCATATATATATTATGTATATGTAAAGTGTATATTATACTATACTACATACATACATACATATATATAGTTCTGAAATATATTTATATATATTTTTAAATATATATATACTGTATATATAAGTTATGTGTGTGTGTGGTGTGTGTGTGTGTGTGTGGGTGTGTGTGTGTGTGTGTGTTGTGTTGTTTGTGTGTGTGTGATGTGTGTTTATAATCTTATGTATGTCATATAATACATATATCTATATTTATATATATATTTATATATATATATTTATAATTATATGTGTGGTGTGTGTGTGTGCTGTGTGTGTGGTGTGTGTGTTGTGTGTGTGTGTGTGTTGTGTTGTGTGTGTATATTATATATATTATTATATAAAAATTACAATAAAATAACATCAAATAAAAATAAAGGGTGTGAGGTTGGTGAAAATTGTGGGGAGGTGAGGTGAGATTGTTTGAATGTCATCTCCCCCCACTCAAATCCACTCACATCACACACTCTCACACCTCACCTCAAAATCTTCATGGGTTGTGAGGGAAGAAGTTAGGGAGAAAATTTAAGGGAGGAGGAGGGTGAGTTTGATAATCACAACTCCCATAACATCCACACTCCACATCACCCACACACTCTAAAATTCCCAGCACACAATACATCTCACACAATAACACACCCCATCGTAATGGAGTGTGAGAGGGGAAAGGTTGGTGGTGAGAGATTTGAGAGAGAGAGTGGGAAGAAAATAAACTCACAACATTCACTCAAACACACACACCCCCACTAAACCACACCCTCTATCAGTTACCAACAACCACCACTCAACAACACACTAGTGGGGGTGGGGGGGGTTTTTGTGATCCCCAAAAATAAAAAAACAATCCCCAAAACCTCCCATCCCCCCCGATACGTCCCCCGAGGCCCTAGACCCCCCCAGCCGGGGGGGGCGGTAAAAATAAGTTTGCCCAGATAATTATAGCGACCGTCATTAGGAGCCGGGCAAGAACCAGGGCCATGTGGACTCGTCCGTGGAACACCTGTGGGAGACCTCGCACATGACCTGTTGATGAGGCTGCTCATGATATGATGTTTTCTCTTCTCTTTCTTATATTTGTTTTTTGTTTTTGTTTTTGTTTTTTTTTATTATTATTACTATTATTGTTTGTTTTGGGTCTCTCTTTTTTCATTTTATTTTCGATTTTCTTTTTGGGGGGGGTCTTTTTCTTCTTTTGTTTGTTTGTTTTTTTGTTAAATTTTTCTTCGTCTTTTACGTTCTCTTCTTTTTCATTTTCTTGTTTTTTCTTCTGCTTCTTCATTTTATATTTTATTTTCTTCCTCTTTTCCTTCTTCTTATCTATGTTATCATTTTATAATGTCATCATCATAACTATCATCAATATTATCATCACCATCATCATTATTATCATTAACATTAACATCATTATCATCATTACCATTACCATTGGTGAAGTAAGGTGCCGATCCATCATCGCTTACAACCATCCTCTCATTACCATCCTAATTCATTGACATCATCATTACATAAACTCATCATCTCCTTTACATCCCAGCGCTATCCATTCCTCTTTCTTTCCCCAGCAGCCGCCATGACTCCAGCTTCCAGTACTGTTGGCGCCGCCCACCCTATCAGAACGTATCTCTTTCCGCGGACACCAGGGGCGGCAGCGGCTGGCCTCGTGGATCATGGAGATTGATAAACCGA
>NW_028234423.1:21799490-21806990 GCF_977035675.1 Penaeus japonicus | reverse complement strand
AGGATTCCTCCTCAGACGATGAAAAAAAATTAGGGATCTGGCGTGGATTGAAAATGTCACTATTCTTTATAATTTTCTTATTGTATCTGCATTTCATTTTTATTTGATACATATGTGATAAAAGTTATTTGCATTTCAAACATCACCTTACCAGAGTAGCTGAATAAACAAAAGAATATTTGAGCTTCAATCAAAATGATAAATGACAAATTTTGAAAAGTCAGTCGTTTGGGTTGTAAATAAATAAATATTGTAACCACGGTATATATCTTTGGAAAATACAAAAATTTTGATTCTTAATCACACTTTCAACTTCAATTCTGTAACAAGGTACATAAAGATTTTACTTATTGTAATCAGTAATTTGAAAAAATAGTTTTCTTCAGAACTTACTATAACAAAAATTATTGCATATACATTCACTTATAATTCTTCATATCAAAACAGAATTAAAAACAAGGAGCATTACGTAGAGTTGCTGATACAAACACAAGCATATCTTTGACTCTTATTGAAATTTTAGAAAAAAAATAACAATTTATTTAGACATTTTATAATAATGATTATATCACATCAATGACATAGATGTTTCATAAGTAAGATGTTTAATAAGTAGGTATAAATGAAAACAAAAGCAGGAATAGTGTAACATTCAAATCTCATTGCATTTATACATGTCATGGCAAGATGGGCCAACCTTATCATGGTATGCATATATGCTTTCAATTCATGAGCTAATGCTGTCCAGTGCAGAGTATCAGAAATGCTGTTGGACTACTCAAGAGAAAATCAAATGACTGGTTGAATTCAATACTGGACGAACCACCTGAAAGAGGTGGTGGAAGAGTGAGGGCTGAATTATACCCTGTCTCTCATCAAGTTCAGGTTCTAGCGGCTAACAAAAGATGGACGGTCCCCTGGGATGGCCCTGTCTTGAGCCACTGATGGGAATCCTGCTACAAATTAAGCACAGAAAGCAAAGGAGGACAACACACCTCACACATATCTAATACCTGAACATTAGTCATTGTCCAGTAAAAGTTACTGTGAACCAACTCTTGATAACTGGCACTTTGATTGCATACCAAGCTCCACTAATTAATTAAATACTTTCTTTTCTTCTTAGAATACAAAAAAAGAAAACAATCTATGAAAATTTAACCTCAAGGTTCTGAACAGTCTGTAGGTAATTATGCATATATTTTCCTTACATTTTCCTTACATCAATACCAAAATTTACAATTTACATAAAAAAAAATACTTATCACCTACTCTTCAAAACAAATCTTATCACAGATTTAACCACACCACCTAAACAGAGTAAATCTTTGCACTGTCATGTACTTGCCATTTAGAGAAGTTTGTCTTATAAAGTTAATTACACATAATAAAATACCTAGTTGTGATTCTCTGACAGCCCTCTCTACTAGACGGATAATCCACACACATCTTCTCTTCAGAGAGAACAATGGACCATCATGCCCCATAGGCACTTCCTGATCCTTTCCCCCAAACTAGAAGATACGGCTTGATGGACCTTACATAACTACATAACTATAACTTCAAGATAATGAGGAAACATACCACTGCTCTCTGCCAAGCAAGACTGGTAAATGATTTCTTTACTCGCGAATACCACGTACCATTTCTGGTACATTCTCCTTCCTCACAGTGTATTCAGTACAAAATCTATGATAAATGTCAATACATAAATAAAATCAACTGTCTAAATTCTATTAGAAATATTCAATACTATATCCTTCGTAGACAGCGAGTCATTTAGACTTCATTTCAAAATTACAGACCTTGTAAGTGTGAGTGAGTGAGAGGGAGAGTGAGTGAGTGAGTGAGTGAGTGAGTGAGTGAGTGAGTGAGTGAGTGAGTGAGTGAGTGAGTGAGTGAGTGAGTGAGTGAGTGAGTGAGTGAGTGAGTGTGTGTGTGTGTGTGTGTGTGTGTGTGTGTGTGTGTGTGTGTGTGTGTGTGTGTGGGTGTGGGTGTGGGTGTGGTGGTGTGTGGGGGGGTGTGTGTGTGTGTGGGTGGGTGTGTGTGTGTGTGTGTGTGTGTGTGTGTGGGTGTGGGTGTGTGTGTGTGTGTGTGTGTGTGTGTGTGTGTGTGTGTGTGTGTGTGTGTGTGTGTGAGTGTGTGTGAGTGAGTGAGTGAGTGAGTGAGTGAGTGTGTGTGTGTGTGTGTGTGTGTGTGTGTGTGTGTGTGTGTGTGTGTGTGTGTGTGTGTGTGTGTGTGTGTGTGTATGTGTGTGTGTGAGTGTGTGTGTGTGTGTGTGTGTGTGTGTGTGTGTGTGTGTGTGTGTGTGTGTGTGTGTGTGTGTGTGTGTGTGTGTGTGTGTGTGTGTGTGTGTGTGTGTGTATGAGAACTAGTGCTTGAATAATAAGCTTCAAAAGCTGAGAATAGCACTTGAAAGTCCATATCTAGAAATATCTCTACACAGAGTACACTATGAGCAATGTCTCTCATGGACCTTAAAAAGTGGAGTATCAAATTTTATTTCAAAAAGAAGAGTGAGGTTATAGAGAGTTAAAGCTATGATTTGGAATAAATCTTACATCTTATAATGAATTGTTTCAGGGAATTCTTTGAAGGAAATTTTCCAGCCTCCAAGAAGCAAGCCAAAGCCAGTACATGGCTAAGAGAAAATATCAATGCAGAACACATTAAAATGATCCTCACAAAATAACAAGTCACATCCTCATGGTTTATCACACCCATGGGAAAGAAGGTGTGAAGATGGTCATTTCAACCCTCTCCTTGATAAAAAGAAGAAGAAGAAGAAGAAGAAGAAGATACAGAGGGAAGGAGGCCTATGAGAAGACCAAGCATTGAAGCTTCAAGTCGAGGGCATTGCTGTGATTTGCATAAGGTGGTGGTGACACATACAGGCACCTTCTCAACCAAAAGCCCAGACTTTCATGACCAATGACAATCACACGTACAAACACTGATAAAGGCCTCCGGTATTGCTTTGGAATATGTTGTCACTCAATATCCATTCTAACATATAGTTATCAGTATCAAAATGTTGTTTATATCTTTCATCTGAGTCAAAAATATGAGTAAATAACATTTTCTCTTTAAAAATAATCAAAACTTGTTCTTTTTAAGGCATCACATGCTTACATATTTATATACATATATATATAGATTTCTATATATATAAACAAATTGATTATGTTACATTCATACCATAAGAAAAATAATGAAGAACTGGCAAGATTCCTGTTGCAATAAGCACGTAGAAATTCTGGCATCTTTTATATTCTTTAAAATCTGTGTATAGAATTCTCAAATAATATTTACATCATCCATAATAAAAAGGTATCAACAACAGGCTGACTAACATGCAAAAAATCTCAAAATCTAATCTTAACAAGCAAGAAATCCTGTCATCACATCCTTATCATCTACTGCCTACCTCACTTTACTCTAAACATGTTCACTACTTGCAGCCACAGTGCCAGCTTCACTGTTGTTCTCCACTGCTGAATTCTGCTCCTGAGTGCTTCCTTCCTCCCTTACACCGGACCCATCTTCTTGGTTGGCAGGGATGTCTTCCCCGTGGGTCGTGGGAGATGTGTTCCTGTCACTCTCTACTTCCTCATATTCCTCCCTTGCCTCCTCTGCTAGCTCCACGGAATCATACTTACTGAACTGTCGCAAGGCTTTGTGTAGAACGCTGGAGGTAGAAATGGTTACTGTTAATGTTTAAATCTGGATAACTATCAAGAGACTTTAAGATAATTACCATTAAATATTTCAAGATAAACTAAGAACTACAGTGACTTGAATACAAATATTTACAATGGATGTCAAAGACCCTTCCCAAGATAATAGTACTAGCTCATAAAGATCATCATATATTGATGATTTCATGCTACTGCTATGATATAAGAATCCCAACATTCATACGCAAATCCAATCTTTCTCAGAGAAGTGAAGTTCTGAACACTTAATTTCTAAAGCACATAGACAAATGTTTAATACTACCTGATTATGACAATGGGCAGAATAAGGAACGTTGCCGCCATCAGGAAGGTAAAGCCACGGAAGAAGTGCCTTGTTGCAGGGTAGATGCTGTTGAACACTCCAGAGGCAACTAGTGTACAAGCATTCTCAAGCAGAGCTACGCATGCAAACAATTTACCTGCAGAGAGAAGTTACAGTAACATGTTTACTTACATTTTTTTTAGCCATGACTATGACTTCCAAACAAAAAGCATATGTATACTCAAATGTAATCCCTAAATCAAAGCTATAGGATGATAAACTAGCATTTTCTCTTACAGATAATATATGTGGTAGCTGATGCCTGCTAATGCTGATTACATATATACAATTTTAGTTCAAAGAGCTGAATTGCTATAAGATCTAAGTAATTGTATAGTTATGAAGAAAATGCAATCTCTATTTCATCTTTAAAATACTGAAAGGCAATAATCATGCAAATTAAATATCATGTATATAAAAACATAAAATACATCCTTTATCTTTTACATAAATTATCAAAACATGAAATCTCTATCAAAAAGAGATTATCAAATCTTATATTGTATTGCTTTTCAACCACATACCCCCAAAATCAATAAAGAAAACTCAAACCTTGTTCATTTGGCTCAACCAGCTTGGACATAGCAGCTCTCAGTGTCGGCATGGGCCAGGTGCTCAACATGGACACTGCCGCTCCTTTTAAGAAAATAGACGAAAAAATAAAATAAAATTCTACATTGGATGATAGAAACATTACCTTCTGATATTTCCATTAAAATCATAATACATACCTCAATCCAAATGCATAAATACCTAAAATATCCATTATAAATTCTATAATAAGGAAAGTGTTAAAACACACACACACACACACATATATTTCTCACACTCATTTTCTATTCCGTCTCATTAATTCTATATAATTCTATGTAAAAGCAAATCATATACTCTAAATTTGTTTATCTCTTACAGTCCCTTGTCATTTCTCACGGCCTTTCAAACCTCTGTAAGAAATATAAATGGCAAAATATATTTCCTTTTCTTGTAGAATTTGAAGAAAACACCTCCCATTTTGACTACATTATCATCATACTTTGCCAGGCATTGGGCATTAAGGCTGGCATCAAAACACTTTTGATTATTGTAATAACAAAAATATCTAAAATACTTCTAGAGCCAATCAGGGATCTTAGTTAATAAAGAAAATGGTAGGATTTGGCCAAGGAATGCTCTAGGTCTGGCTCTACTCTTTCCCCATGTGGCCCTTGGCCATTTAGTCTGGTCCCAGAGGATAGTGAAACTTCAGCTTTAGACTTTGCTCATTATCATTTTCTGCCTTGGTCTTTATCTACCATTCTCAATCTGCCTTGGTCTTTATCTACCATTCTCAATCTGCCTTGGTCTTTATTTATCATTCTCAATCTGCCTTGGTCTTTATTTATCATTCTCAATCTGCCTTGGTCTTTATCTACCATTCTCAATCTGCCTTGGTCTTTATCTACCATTCTCAATCTGCCTTGGTCTTTATCTACCATTCTCAATCTGCCTTGGTCTTTATCTACCATTCTCAATCTGCCTTGGTCTTTATTTATCATTCTCAATCTGCCTTGGTCTTTATCTACCATTCTCAATCTGCCTTGGTCTTTATTTATCATTCTCAATCTGCCTTGGTCTTTATCTACCATTCTCAATCTGCCTTGGTCTTTATCTACCATTCTCAATCTGAATGGTCTTTATCTACCATTCTCAATCTGCCTTGGTCTTTATCTACCATTCTCAATCTGCCTTGGTCTTTATCTACCATTCTCAATCTGCCTTGGTCTTTATCTACCATTCTCAATCTGCCTTGGTCTTTATCTACCATTCTCAATCTGCCTTGGTCTTTATCTACCATTCTCAATCTGAATGGTCTTTATCTACCATTCTCAATCTGCCTTGGTCTTTATTTATCATTCTCAATCTGCCTTGGTCTTTATCTACCATTCTCAAACTGCCTTGGTCTTTATCTACCATTCTCAATCTGAATGGTCTTTATCTACCATTCTCAATCTGCCTTGGTCTTTATCTACCATTCTCAATCTGCCTTGGTCTTTATCTACCATTCTCAATCTGAATGGTCTTTATCTACCATTCTCAATCTGCCTTGGTCTTTATTTATCATTCTCAATCTGACTTGGTCAACACTTGGATGAGCTTTGGATTCAGTGGATTCTATGCACCAGGCCAGTGAAAGCGTTTAAAACCCCTTAATAGTAATGTTTACACAGTGAGCAAAACAAATAATATCTTACCAACAAACATGGCCGTGTCCTCCCAAGCGATACCCAGCAGTACCAAGCCACACGCTTTACTCACAAGGCCCACAAGTGCCAATATTGTGTCTGGCACTTTAGAGCAGAAGGGAAGAATGCCAAGCAGTGCCACAGCTCCTAGCCCATACTTTAGAGAGAAATACCAGGTATATTTCTCAAAGGCCCATTCTATGGGCTTGTCCTTCACAAAAAGATAGGATATATCCAGTTCACCTGAAAAGTATTGAAAGTTCATCATGTAAAAGGTGCATAAAATTATGAGTATAATATAAAATTCATTGTCAAGAAATATATTTTAGTGTAGGAAGTGCATGGTTAATACTAATTCATGATTTAAAATAAAAAAAGTATTTCCAAATTTAAATGTTTATGATATACTTCCTCCTCCTGAATTAATTAGCATCTTTAGCAGTGGTTCCCAAACTATCTTACGTAACACCCCTTTTTGCTTCCAGCATACCAGCACGCTCACCACCCCCTCTTTTTTGTATTTATATAAAATTATATTTTTTTCTTGTATTTTTATCTTAGCATTGTTTAGAAAAACAAAGATATTTCCTTGTATTACAATGAAAGAAAAAAATAATACAGGCACACCAGCGAGAAGGAAAGCCATGACAAAATATCTCATCCCTGACGGCTGGTCCTGCCACCACTCAACATGATATCTTGTCCCCCGGTGTTAATGGGTTAAACAATGATTTCACGCCCCTGGGAGGACCACACCCCCTAGTTAGGGAACAATTGATCTAAGGTATAAAAATCCTATAAATAAATAATAGCGTCCAATACCAAGAGTATATATCATATATTTACCAGCAGTGCAAATCATGACTACAGTAGCTGAAGCCAACAACAACAATATATATGATCGACGATTCTCCTGTCTCTCCCTAACCACTGTGCTTGCAGAATCACGCAGGTGCTGGCATCCCCAGCCATCACGTAGCCAATATCCTTGGGGAGGATGCCTGGAAGAGGAAAAATCACGAATGTAATTTTCCTAGAGGTTGCAGGAATCAACATTCTTTTGTATGTAAATTCATACTTCCTAACTCTTGTATAATCAAAAGACAGACCATTCAGACTTCCAGGTGATAGGTACTAAATTCAAGACAAAATTAATACATACATCCAAATCATCACAAATACATGTTAAGAATACAACAATAGCATTGTATAAAAGTTG